>NC_048425.1:1245736-1248310 GCF_013103735.1 Etheostoma cragini
CTCTCTCTCTCTCTCTCTCTCTCTCTCTCTCTCTCTCTCTCTCCTGCAAGCACGCGCCCACAGCCGGTGTCAGTGCGTCTTTCGGCTGCGTAGCGTGCGCTGCGTGTGGATGCCAACTGGAGTCAGACTGGATCAGTAAATCCTGTTTTTCTGTAAATTTGGACATTTTCGAAGGGAGGTTTGGCGCAGGAGAATCCGCGGCGCTGGAGCCGCTCACTCCGGTGAGTTCAACCGGGAATTTCACCCAACACTTTCTTCTTTTTAAGGCCTGGTGATGACCGTGTGAAAGGGAGTTCACGTTGGTGCTGATCGGAACTAACCGTGCGCATTAACAGGCTGTTTAACTCAGTCGAACTTCAAGCCCACCAGACTACACTCACGTTTTCACTGTTTTTGGAAGGAACCCGGGCAACCAGCCTGTGTAGTTTTCCTTTAGTGGTTTATTTTGTAGAGTCCAATCTCTGGAACAATTCGGCATCTTGTATGTGACACTTTATCTGACTTTAAGGTGTAATATTCCTAATATTAGTTTCGGGTCTTATTGGTCTGTGGTAGGCCAAAGCGATAATGCTTCTGGAGTTTCCCCTCTAATTTGTTCTTAATGTATTTACCTCAACAGAGAGTATTTATTTTGGGTTTTTCGGATCTATATGAAGCTTCCTCTCCCTTGGTCCTCCTACAATATTCATGGTGCTCAGTGACTATGGAGAGACTTACAGTTTGTCTTTGCTGAATAAAGCATTCATTTCTACTGTATTTATGAAATATTAACCCTCTAAAATATCCATACTGTGTCTGTTTATGAGCTCTAACTGACATTATGATGCTTTTATCTTCATTTTATATCTCTTTTATATTATTAAAACAATGAAAATGTGCAGTAGTGTCTCAAATAGCTCTATTGCCATACCGATTGGTTGGGGTTGGGCATCTGACCTCGAGGGGATAAGGTTAGGAGCCCATTGGTTGGGGGATAGGACCTGTACAACTGGGGGGGGTGACTCACTCACTTATACCAATGTTGTTTGTGCGCACAATTTATAGAAATAAAGGAATTTTTTTTTCTTCTTTTTTTTATTGTTTCTTTAGAAATAAACAACAGAAAGTAGAGTCTTTTAATTTTAATCTGTTTATTGATCCACTATGGGGAAATTACAATTTACAATTAACACTCTGTGTCCACACTTGGTTAGTAATCACACGCAGTCCTGAACTACACACACACACACATGCTCAGGTCCTATACATGCACTAATGGAGAGATGTCAGAGTGAGTGGGCTGCCAGCTGGACCAGCGCCCTGAGCTGTTGGGGGGGGTACGGTGCCTTGCTCAACAGCACCTGGCAGTGCCCAGGAGGTGAAGTGGCATCTCTCCAGCCACCAATCAACACTCCGTACTTTTTGGTCCGTACGGGGACTTGAACCAGCGACCATCCGGTTCCCAACCCAACTCCCTACGGACTGAGCTACTGCCCCCCCCCCATGCTTATGTTGCAATACGATGTCGGCGTGATGCTTGTGTCACAATACGATATCATTGCAATACTTATGTCATGATACGATGTCATTGTGATACTTATGTCGCAATATGATGCCGTTGCGATACTTATAATCACAACATGATGCCATTGTGAAGCTTATGCCACGATACGATGCCATTGTGAGACTTATGTCACGATATGATGTCATTGTGCTACTAATGTCGCGATATGATGCCGTTGTGATACTTATGTCATGATACGATGTCATTGTGATGCTCATGTCACAATATGATGCCGTTGCAATACTTATGTCACAACATGATGCCATTGCGATACTTATGTCATGATACGATGTCATTGTGATGCTTATGTCACGATATGATGCCGTTGCGATACTTGTGTCAAGACATGATGTCATTGCGATACTCATGCCACAAAATGTCATTGCGATACTTATGCCACGACACGATGTCATTGCGATACTTATGCCATGATACGATGTCATTGCGACATTTATGTCACAATATGATGTCATTTCGATACTTATGCAACGACACGATGTCATTGCGATACTTATGCCATGATACGATGTCATTGCGATACTTATGCCATGATACGATGTCATTGCGATACTTATGCAACGACACGATGTCATTGCGATACTTATGCCATGATACGATGTCATTGCGATACTTATGCCATGATACGATGTCATTGCGATACTTATGCCATGATACGATGTCATTGCGATACTTATGCCATGATACGATGTCATTGCGACATTTATGTCATGCCACAAAATGTCATTGCGATACTTATGCCACGGTACGATACCATCACAATGCTTATGTCACGATATGTGATATATGTCACGAGGGGTTTGTAACATATTGCAGTATATTACACTTTATTACATTTTTCCAACTTCCCCAATTTCAAATTATGTCTCTAAAAGGAAACTTTGTCAAAATGTTTTATCTAAAATGTTGTTCATCTCACTTTGTCAAGCAGACAGGCACGTATATAATAATAGATTGATACTCGGTGTGTGTGTGTGTGTGTGTGTGTGTGTGTGTGTGTGTGTGTGTGTGTG
>NC_048425.1:1248410-1257169 GCF_013103735.1 Etheostoma cragini
TTCTGATTGTGTTTCTGATTGTGTTTCTGATTGTTTCTTCTGTTACTGATTGTGTTTCTTCTGTTTCTGATTGTTTCTGACTGTGTTTCTGATTGTTTCTTCTGGTTATGATTGTTTCCAATTGTGTATCTGATTGTGTTTCTTGTGTTTCCGATTGTTTTTTATTGTGTTTCTGATTGTTTTGATTGTGTTTCCGATTGTGTTTCTGATTCTGATTGTTTTTTTATTGTGTTTCTGATTGTTTTTGATTGTTTTTGTGATTGTTTTTGTGATTGTTTTTTATTGGGTTTCCGATTGTGTTTCTTGTGTTACTGATTGTTTCTTCTGTTACTGATTGTGTTTCTTCTGTTTCTGATTGTTTCTGACTGTGTTTCCGATTGTGTTTCTGATTCTGATTGTTTCTGAATGTGTTTCTGATTGTTTATTCTGGTTATGATTGTTTCCAATTGTGTATCTGATTGTGTTTCTTGTGTTTCCGATTGTTTTTTCTTGTGTTTCCGATTGTGTTTCTGATTCTGATTGTTTTTTATTGTGTTTCTGATTGTTTCTGATTGTGTTTCTTGTGTTTCTGATTGTGTTTGTTGTGTCTCTGATTGTGTTTCTTGTGTCTCTGATTGTTTCTGATTGTGTTTCTTGTGTCTCTGATTGTTTCTGATTGTGTTTCTTGTGTCTCTGATTGTTTCTGATTGTGTTTCTGATTGTTTCTGATTGTGTTTCTTGTGTCTCTGATTGTTTCTTATTGTGTTTCTGATTGTTTCTGATTGTGTTTCTTGTGTCTCTGATTGTTTCTGATTGTGTTTCTGATTGTTTCTGATTGTGTTTCTTGTGTTTCTGTCCCAGGTCGGCGGAGCATCCGGGCGGCGCTACAGCAGCGAGACCGACATGTCGGCTTCCACGTCTCAGCGTGACGACGGCGGGCTGCCGGCGGAGCTCCTGAGCCCGACCTGCCGCATGCGACGCTTCCGAAACTTCCCATTCAGCTCGGAAGTCATGGCTGCCGACCGCGAGCTGAGCGCGTTCCTGGGGATGGCGAGACCCGACCCAACAGACGCTACGGCGGTCTTTCTGTCCGCCTCGCCACAACAGAGACGTCCAGGACACTCGGGAAGGGTTACGACACGCAGCTCGCCCCAAAACACGCCGCCTCGGGCGGGCCAGACCTCCTCCTCGCCGCCCAAGACCCAGAACACAAACCGCACCACCGCCACCTACCTCAGCGACGCTGCTACCCAGAATCCAGCCTTCAATCCCACAAATACAGTTCAGAACCAGAACCAGCTTTATTTGCCAGGTATGAGGACACATAAGAGGAATTTAGCTTTGGATCATCAGTGCTCACAATGTGTTTACACATACACACTCATATGTACACACTCATATGTACACACTAATATATACACGCTAATATATACTCGCTAATATACACACGCTTATATATACACGCTAATATATACTCGCTAATATACACATGCTTATATATACAAGCTAATATATACTCGCTAATATACACACGCTTATATATACACACTAATACATACACGCTAATACATACATGCTAATATATACACACTAATACATATACACTAATACATACATGCTAATATATATACACTAATATATACACGCTAACATATACACACTAATATATACACGCTAACATATACACACTAATATATACACGCTAACATATACACACTAATATATACACGCTAACATATACACACTAATATATACACACTAGTATATACTCACTAATATATCTACACTAATACCCAAAAGTATTACAATATGAACAGTATGAACAGCTCTGCAAACAGAGAATAATGATAAATAAATAATAATATTAATAATAATAACGAGTGGAACCAGTAAGCAGGTGCTGGTTAGAGTCAGTGATGCTGTTGCCCAGGATTGATGTGATTGGTCGATGTGTTTCAGTGACCTCTGGTTCAAACCGGCCGTTCGACGACAACAACAACAACGCCGACGAGGGTCTTCCCGAAACTCTGTCGGGGTCGAAAGGGCGAACGGACCACGCCGATCGGGACTGGATGGAAGGGAAACGCAGCGCTTGTACGACTACGGGCTCCATGTTTGTAGTTCTAGAGAAACACGCGCTGGTGGCTGAGTTGAAAGGGTTCGGCAACGTCGCCACGGTGACGGGCCGCAACGCCATTCACCGCCGTGGATCTCCCCGGGACGACGCGGCGATCGCAGATTTGGAAGAAGAAGAGCGAGCGGACGGGAGGGCGCAGAACTCGAAGGAATCTGAGCGTAGACGTTCGTCTTCGTCACACGGCGGCGAAGACGAGGGACCGGAGGATGAGGTTGTGGTTTGGTGCGTGACGGGTGTGTGCGAGGCGGCCGGCGAGCTCACGCGCGCCGACGACACACACAAACACACACACGCACAAACTAAGCAGGATCGGCGTAGGAGCGACGATCAGGAGGGAAACCAGCAAGCGTCTTCGGCATCGACCAATCGCACGGCTTCAGAACATCGGCCTGCCAATGAGAAGCCAGCGTCTGTGCCCATCAGCAGCCAACCGGTGCCTGTGTCCCGCTGCGACAACCCGTCGCATCCTGCCTCGTCCCCCATGTGGCGCCCGGCGGAGCCCCCGTCAGCCAATAACGCCCCGGCTCTCACCTCTGAGGATGCTACAGAGACAGCCAATCTGAGGGAGGAAGCAGATGACGGAAGCAGAAACAAAACTGCTTCCTGTCTCACGACCAATGAGAACACAGGAGCAGTCTCTTCCACCAACGAAAAGGAAGAATCATCGACCAAAACGTCCAATCATTCCTCTAAAACTCGACAAGCCGGGATGAAACCCGCCGCCAATTATAACAAATGCAGGTCTGTCCGGACCCTCACCGGCTCCGAGAACCAGGACATGAGGCGGGTCGTGCCCATCTCCCGACCCAGCCGAGGTGCTCCGTTTCTGGGTAGACGTCCCGAGAAACCCCCCGGCCTCCCGCGGAGCTCCTCCAGCGCTGCAGTCTGCAACCCAAGGTTGTTAATAACAGTTTAAGTTTTTTATTTTATTTTAGTTTTAGTTCAGAGTGTGTTTGTTTGTTTTAGTTAGTTTTTCCACAAAGATTTCAGATGTTTTGTTTTTACTTTTTTCTAGGTCTAATTGTTAAATGTCTGTGGTACTTTTTAATAGGGGTGTGCAAAAAAAGCGATTCACATTAGAGCCCGACCGATAAAGGATTTTAAGGCCGATACCGAAAATAATATTTGGTTATTTAAAAATCCGATATGACGATATATCGGCCGATATATGCTGTATTTTTTTTTTTATCAAGAAATGCGTAACAAAACATAAACAGATTTCCATTAGTTATTATATGATAATAATTTGTTTTATTGTCACAACAGAACATCAAAATATATTAAAGTTCTGATAAATAAAATATAGAAAAATACAAACTTAAGATATGAAACTTAAAGTCCTACAAAAACACAGGGACGTTGTAGAGCGTCCTCTGGTGGACAGACTATGCAACACCATCACTAACAGGGACGTTGTAGAGCGTCCTCTGGTGGACAGACTATGCAACACCATCACTAACATGGAAGTCAGATAGAAAGCCGCTCTAAGGCACTTCCTCATTTGCAGCACAGAACCGGATGCTCTGTCCATTATTATTTACAGTCTATGGTTCGGACTTTTAGGCGTGAAAACGCTGTCACGTTGGGCTTGTTTTTGTTTTAATTCCTATAATAATACAATAATAAATAATAAAACAACTCTGCTTCAGCCTCAACAGCGCGTCCCTCAGGCGAGGAGAGAGGCCGTCGACCGCTCAGTCGTCCCGCCGCTCCAGCTTCCAGAGGACGCCGGACGCCAAGGACTCATCGGACCAGAAGGTTTCTGCCCGAGACCAGAAGGTTTCTGCCCGAGACCAGAAGGTTTCTGCCCGAGACCAGAACCAGCAGGACTTGCAGAGGAAACCCTCCATCAGAAAACCCTCGGTTCAACCCAGACCGCCGCCGGAGGAGAAGACCTGTCGCTCCACGCTGCGGCTGCTCTCCCAAGGCGGCGCCACTTCACCTTCCTCGCTCCAAGGCTTCGCCCGGAGCACCGCCTCTTCTTTTTTCAGACAGACCCACACCACCCATCCTCCACCTCCGTCCCCCCGCCCCGGCTCAGACTCCTCCTCTAAGTCCTCCCCCCCTCGCGTCACGTCCTCGCATCTCACCCGGACGAGCTCGCTGAGAGAGCGGAGGGCGCCCGCCGCCTCCAGACCGCCAGACCTCAACCTGTCCTCGTCTTCCTTATCGCTGGCGAGTCCTCGCCGGGTCCCGCCGGCCCCCCCTAGAGGCCGCGGCCGGGACGACGGCGCCGTCGTCTCCGACAAGTCGGCCAGGCCGAGCTGGAGATAACAGGGGAAGACGGAGCGTTATAATTTTAACATGATGTGTATTTATTAGAGCTGCAAAGATGAGTCGATTAGTTGTCAACTATTAAATTAATCCCCAACTAATTTGACAAATCGATTAATTGGTTCGAGTCATTTTTTATTAATTAAAAGAAGGTACGATTCTCTGATGTCATCATGTTAAATGTGAATATCTTCTATTCTCTTCTCTCTGTGACGTTTAAGGACGTCGTCTCGGACATTTTTCATCAATTTCCTGACATTTTACAGACAAACAGCAAAGATCTGATGTTTCCAGGAGGTTGTATTTCCGAAACATCGCCCAAAGTGGACGAATAAACCTTCAAAAACATCGGAAAAAGGTGACGAATAAACCGACAAAGCATCGGAAAAGTTGACAAAACTTGTTTTAAAAAGCTACAAAAATTGACAAAAATGCGAAATTAAAAAAGTGACACGAAATCTGGAAAAAGGGACAAAAACATTAGAATAATGTATAAAGAAGAAGTGTAGAAAAGAACAACAAAATGTTGAAATTTGGACCCAGAAAAACTCAAAGTTGCAGAAAATACAACTACTGTGTAAGTTTCACATTAGAAAAGATCCTTTTTTTATTTTTTTTAATTCAATGTAGATGCTCTCCTCTACAATATCACCGCAGTAGTCCAGATGGAGGTATTAATGTCATCTTTTAAAAAGTACTTACTTAAAGCACGTAAACTATCAAATCCCGGCATCTACTTTTGCAGCTGGCTGCTAATGCTAACGTTAGATAAACAAAGTGGTGGAGCGAGCTAGAGAAAGGAGAGAGAGAGAAAGGGGTGCTAACGTTGGATAAAACAAAGTGGTAGAGAGAGAGAGAGAGAGAGAGAGAGAGAGGCAGTGTTGCCAGATCTTGCGAGACAAATACGCAACCAGGCCTGTGAAAACAAGCCCAAAATAAGCGACTTTTTCTACGGAGCCCCCCCTAAGATCCTGGAAGAGAAAAATAAATCAAACTGTGTTACAATCCATGAGGACAGATTGGTAAACTGTCCCCACGGTAGGCTAGAGTTTATTTATTATCTCCCCCTGAGCTTCAGGACAATGACCACAGGAGGGAGTTAAACCACCTTTTAACATTAGTTAACATTAGAAAACTGATGGGATTTGAAATATAGACACTTGTTCCCAGTGATTTTGAGTTGTTCTTGTTTCCAACGACGGGTTGGATCCATTCTTTTCCTCCTTTCTCTTTCCCCCAGTCTTTGTTCTACTTCTTCCCTTATTTCTCCCCCTTTATCCCGGGCCTTTATTCCTCCAAAAACTCTCCTACAGTCCAGTCACCATTAGTCGCTAACCAGAAAACAACAGACTGCCCTGCTCTGCCTCTGATTGGCTGGTACTTGTTTCCATCTGGGTCAGAGCCAATTAGAAGCAGGAAGTGGGCGGGACATAACGCTTCTGCAGTATTGAGTAAAAGTTGACATATTCCAGTCTGTGATTATCCATCAACATGCATTCCTTTAATTTTAGTCTCAATAATTCCTAATTTCTGCTTTTCTAACTCAAACATTAGGTATAATTTACCATAAATGAGGTTTATTGACCATAAATTCCAAAAATAACTGTAAAAATAAAGTTAATAAGGTAGTGTTACGTTGTGTTAAACGTCCAAAAAGTGACAAACGTTGGACAAAATGGGACAAAAACGTAAGAAAAAGTTAAAAACATCGATTAAAAAGCGTCAACACGAGTGTTTAACGCGGGCAACGTAAACAAGCTATGTGACGTCATCGAAGCGCGCCAAACAAAGCTCCATGTGCACGAGCGAAGTAGCAGAGAGAGAAAGTTGAGCCTGTGTAGTTTATGATGGGAAAATACAAGTTTTTAATAAAGAAACACACATATTAAGAGGTGCAGTTTAATGTCAAGTAGCTGAGTTGGATTTTAAGCTAAAGTATAACACGAAGAAAAGAAAAGAGAAGAAATCCCGGCATTTAAAAGTGAAAATCCCCGTGTTTTTTAAAGGTAAGTGATTTATTAGACAACCTTTAAGACTATTTAAGTCTGTTATGGGTATCTAAGAAAGGTTTAACCGCCATTTGCTGAATACAGGGATACTTTTAGACAGATATAGTATAAATAACACTGAGATATTCATAGTATTAAGCACCTAGTTTTTACATGTTGTGCTACTTTCTGTCACCAAAGATGTTTTTTTCACTACTGAAAGTCTCAGATTATTATTCTCAGTATCTGATAACATTATGGAAGGATCTCTAAAGAGATTGAGCTTTTTAAAAGCTTTTTTTGAGACCTTTCTGTACCCAGAAACAGCTCTGAGGTCGCTGGCGCTTAACCCACCAGACTCCATGTAAAAAAACATCACTTTTAGCGTGAATGGAGCCAATATAATTTCACATGTAAATCGATAAACTGCGTGTTTATTTCAATCAACATTAGACATCGGATGATTAGGAAAGTGTAAAGACGAACTAAAACGGCTTTTTATTGTATTAATATGTTTCTGTCAACATTGAATGAAGTGTGTGTTACGATGCTAAAATCACTGTTTATTTGCATGGAGTCTGGTGCGTGCAGCGATCGCAATTTCTCGGATGTTTTTAATCAACTTCAACTTCAACTTCAACTTTATTTATTTTGTCATTTTATATGTACAGAGTGCATACAGAACGAAATTGCGTTGCATACAGCTTATAAATATTGCAATGCTATTCCAGGTGCAATGGAATACCTTTCCGGATTATTTACAAATAGTTATACAGAAGTGCAGCAGTGATCAAAGTGTAAAACAGTGCAGGGGATGAACAGTGTGCAAATTGAAGAGTAAAAAAGAGAGGAACCGAAATGGCTAAAAGTTCAGCAGCATTTTAATACCCGATGGCGTGCACTGGTGCAGAGTTCAGTTTATGGATCAGAAGTTCAACAGTCTGATGGCAGTGGGGAAAAAGCTGTTGCAGAACCTGGTGGACCTGCAGCGGATGCTGCGGAACCTCTTTCCAGAGGGCAGCAGGGTAAACAGTCCATGGTGGGGGTGTGTGGGGTCTTTGATTATATTTCGGGCTCGGGACACACAGCGCTGTGATGAAGTGTGATTTAATGTTTAAAAAAAGGATTTTACTCTTTAACAGAAACATCGACCTGCTTAGAAATCGTTCCCTTAATGTTGTCAGACACTTAGAAGATTAATCTGAGCCCGTCATCGGCAAAACGAGCACTTTAGGGACCGTAAATACAGCTCACTTAGACACAAAAACAGGAAAACAGGGTCCAGGTTGAATAAAACGGTAGTTACCCTTTAAAATATGTTGTTTACAAATACAAAATGACGAAAAAAAAGTCAACAAGCATGTCAGTTATTCAGGCTTGTTGGTTTTAAAACTCTGGACCTAGCCAGGCTAGTGGCTTGTCTCTGTCTTTATGCTAAGCTAAGCTAAGCTACTTGCTTTCCCGTCCTAGCTTTGCGCTAAACGTACAGACATAAAATTGAAATGTTTAAAAATACAAAATGACATCAACAAGCATGTCAAATATTCAGGCTTATTGTTTTTAAAACTCTGGACCTAGCCAGGCCAGCGGTTTGTCTCTGTCTTTATGCTAAGCTATGCTAAGCTAAGCTAAGCTACTTGCTTTCCCGTCCTAGCTTCGCGCTAGACGTACAGACAGGAAATTGAAATGTCAGTGTCAGAAAGAAAGATCTCCAAAATTATTCAATAATACCAATATTATTCAATAATATCACTATTATATCTCTTTTAGCTGCTTTTCTGAGGGAAATATCCGCCACTTTAGCCGCTAAGTGCTCCAGAAAAGCCGACCTGAGAGGTCTGATTTAACATTGTAAGTTATTAATTTATTTGTTTTATAGAGAGGAATATTTTAATTAATTAATTTAACCTCAGACTTTATTAACAGTCTATGATTTTAACCCATTTTTACGTATGAATATTGAATATTCATGAGTGAAAATGTGAGGTTGATCTTTGTGTTAAAGTGTAAAATCCCTTTTTTTTTTAATTAAAAATTAAAGAATAAATTTTTGGGATCCATGTTGAATTCCGGATTATTTAATTCAGGGTTCCTATGGCGACCCCGAAAACAACCTTATTTAATGTGTTGATGTTTGTGTCTTTTTAAAGATGATTCTTTGTGCTGCTGCCGTGTGACGAGCGAGCGAGGGATGGACGGAAGGAGAGAGGAGGAAGAAGAGGAGGAAGAGGAGGGGGAGGGAGCGCTACAAACTCCATCCAGGATGACAGAAGAAGAGGAGGAAGAGGAGGAGGAAGAGGAGGAGGACAGAACGCTACAAACTCCATCTAGGATGACAGAGGAAGATAAAGAGGAAGAGGAGGAGGAAGAGGAAGAGGAGG
>NC_048425.1:1257269-1258303 GCF_013103735.1 Etheostoma cragini
ACACACACACACACACACACACACACTCTCGCTCTCACACTTACACTCACACTTATACAAGCGCTCACACACACACACTCTCTCTCCCACACACAACCACACACACACACACACACTCTCTCTCACACTTACACACACACACACACACACACACTCTCTCTCCCACACACACGCACTCACACTCTCTCTCTCTCAATCACATACAATCTCACACACACACACACACTCTCTCTCTCACACTTACACAAACACACACAAACTCTCTCAGGCACACTTACACAAGTGCGCACACACACACACACACCTGTAGCTGCAGCAGGTTTGAACCTGTGACCTTGTGGTGACCTTGTGGTTTCAGTGAAGTCTCTCCTGCGTCTGAAGATTAGTGAAATTCTCCCTTATTCGGTTTAAATTCGACACTTTGACAGAGAAGTAGAACTCGGCCTCCATCTTTAATCTGCTTCATATCGATCGGTTTGTGTCACGTTTGCATCCAAGTGATCCCTGAGATACATCTTTAAAGTTCTCAGGTTACGCTTTTAGGCCTTCTCCCTTTCCTTTATTGGGTTATATATCTTTTTGTGCATGTTGTAGGTTTACAAAGTGAAAAAGTCCTCTGCTCCTGACTGGCTAGTAGTCCTTACCTAGGTACTGTCAGGACCCTCATACTCTGCTTCTGACTGGCTAGTAGTCCTTACCTAGGTACTGTCAGGACCCTCATACTCTGCTCCTGACTGGCTAGTAGTCCTTACCTAGGTACTGTCAGGGCCCCCATACTCTGCTTCTGACTGGCTAGTAGTCCTTACCTAGGTACTGTCAGGGCCCTCATACTCTGCTATGCCATAAAATTCAATAAAACAACCAAAATTCGGTGAAAGTAATCTTAATTTTACCTGAAGAACATTGTACGGCATCCATGTTGTTTTAAGGCACTTTGGTTGAAAGAAACCAAATGATGATGGCGTTGCATAGTCTGTCCACCAGAGGACGCTCTACAACGTCCCTGTTAGTGATGGCGTTACATAGTCTGTCCA
>NC_048425.1:1258403-1261047 GCF_013103735.1 Etheostoma cragini
GAGACCCACACACACAAACAGAGACCCACACACACAGAGACACACACACACACACACACACATATACAGAGACAGAGTCACACATACAGACACACACACACACACATACAGAGACACAAACACAGAGACACACACACACACACAGACACACACGCAGGCCTTTCATCACAGATGTTGCATCTCTGTGGATTTCATTAAGCCAAAAAAATAATAAAAAACTTCACTCGTTGGGATGAAAAACATTTATAAAAAAAGTGTTGACAGTTAAAATCAGATGAATTCAGCTGATATATATATATATATAGAGAGAGAGAGAGAGAGAGAGAGAGAGAGAGAGAGAGAGAGAGAGAGAGAGAGAGAGAGAGAGAGAGAGAGAGAGAGAGAGAGAGAGAGAGAGAGAGAGAGAGAGAATTTACAGAGACCAATGTCTAATTTCCTTCAATTAATCCGTCTTTTTACAACAGAGGAAGTCAAAAAATGAAAGTTTTCTATGGTTTTAATCTTGTGGTTTGCTGATATAAAGATGAACGAGCCTTTATACTTATTTCCTCTCTGATTATAAGTTATATTTCATTGATTCTTGCGGTTGTAGACGCCATATTTGACCCCAAAAACCCAGTTCACAGCAGTTGACCGGTTGATTTCTAAGGTTTTGAGCCCTTTTTATCCTATACATCCGATTAAAAATGCAGTTTACAGCAGCTGTAGACTTTAATATCCTCTTTTTACTCTTGTATTCACATTGCAAGGAAGCAAGAAATGTTGATTTCCAAAAGGTTTTAGTGTTGTGATTTGCAGCTATAAAGTAGATTTTAAGTATTTTTCATATATTTTGGCTGTTAAAACTCAGTTTACAGCTGCTGTACTTTATAATATCCTATATTTACTTGTCTTTCCACAATGTAAGGGAGCAAAGTATGTGGAAAATGTCAATTTCTAAGGTTTTAAGCCCCTTTAAACTAAGCTTGTGTACGATTTTAATAGCTTTTTTTGGTTGTGTACACCATATTTGACCCCAAAATTCTTTGTATTACCCCTTTAGTAGTGAAGCAAAATGTTTTATTAAGCATTTAGATTAACAGATGTCTGATTTTATACTTATATATTAGATATTTGCAGTTTTATACACCACATGTGACCAAATAAATGCAGCTGTACTGGTACTACCACTCTAATAAGGAAGCATTAGATAATTACTCATTCACTTTATAGCTTTCATTCATAGACGTTTGCTGTAATAAAGCACGTTTTACCGCAGTACTGCATCATTTACGGTAGTTTTAGCCAGGCTACCCCCCCCTCCCCCTCCCATAATGCCTTGCTCATTGGTTGGTTGTTTAACTGATGGGGATCAATAAAACAATCAAGGAGAGGAATGAAGAAAGGACATAAAATGAGGAGTCTAGTGTTCTCTCTGCCGGTTCCGCAGTGTGTGACACACACACACACACACACACACAGGGAGAGAGAGCTAGAGAGAGACACACACACACACACACACATACACACACGCACAGAGAGAGAAACACACACGCACACAGAGAGAGACACACACACACACACATGCACACAGAGAGAGACACAGAGAGAGACACAAGCACGCAAACACAAGCACACACAGACACACACACACGCACACAGATACACACACACGCGCACACAGAGACACACACACACACGCACACAGAGAGAGACACACGCACACAGAGAGAGACACAAGCACGCAAACACAAGCACACACACAGAGAGACACACACGCACACAAAGACACACACACACACACACACACACACGCACACAGAGAGAGACACATGCACACAGAGAGAGACAAGCACGCAAACACACAAAGACACACACACACGCACACAGAGACACGCACACAGAGAGAGACACACACACGCACACAGAGAAAGACACATGCACACAGAGAGAGACAAGCACGCAAACACACACACACCTACACAGAGGGAGACACAAGCACGCACACAGAGAGAGAGAGACACACAAACCTACACAGAGACACACACCTGCACAGAGTCAGAGACACACACGCACGCACACACACACACACACAGCTGAGAAACGCCTTGTCATCCTGGTGTAACTGTACGAGCATGACAACCTTGAATTCCGGCACGACAGCTTTCAATGAACCGAACACAACCGAGAGGAAACCGCAGCCGTTGACGTTAGCTGACGTTAGCTGACGTTAGCTCACTAACCGATGGATCCTGTACCGGGGTAGCTAGGTACTCACTTTGTAGAAGATGAGCTTCAAGGTGCCGTAGAAACCCATGGCTGCCCCCTGGCAGGTACAACGCTCCGAAGAGCGAGAGAGACGGGCTACTAAAAAATATTACAACTAAAAAAAATAAACGTATCAAGCGAGTAAATCCAGAAATCTTCCCTAAAAGAAGAGAAGTAGACGGCGCGTCGTCAGTAATCCATCCGTTGAGAAGTGTTTTTAAATCGAGCCGTTGGCGCAGCCCGTGTTGAGCTCGTGCTGCTTCTGATTTACCAACTGAAGAGGACTGCGCTCGCGCTCTCTCGCTCTCTCTCTCGCGCTCGCTCTCTCTCTACCTCAACAGGAACACGTAGGGACATGCCTCTCACCGCCTCGTGTGAAAGAGAGACAGGGGTGGGG
>NC_048425.1:1261147-1263485 GCF_013103735.1 Etheostoma cragini
TGTTTGTGTGTGTGGGTCTCTGTTTGTGTGTATGTATGTGTGTGTGTGTGTGTGTGGGTCTCAGTGTTTGTGTGTGTGTGGATGTATGTGTGACTGTGTCTCTGTTTGTGTCTCTGTATGTATGTGTGTATGTCTCTGTTTATGTGTGTGGGTCTCTGTGTGTGTGTGTGTGTGTGTGGGTCATAAAATGAAAAGCAGATTATGAGTTTATATCTGAGTTAAGAGCTGGAATTACGGCCGTGTGTTACTGTTGAAACACTGAGGTCGTCGGAGGTTTGGGGTTCGATTCTGCCCTCAGGTATTTTATTCTGAAAAGTGACAGATTAAACCGCCGGTTTACTGCTGTTGGACTTTGAGTTTGGTCAGTATTGAAATCACGTTTGTTGAACATGATCAGTAAAAACACGTTTAACTGGCATTTCCTTTGGGAATATAAATATATATATATATATATATATATATATATATATATAATATTCAGATGTTTAAATACTATTAAATATCAACTGCACCTTCACAATCTTTGGAAAACAAATAAGTAAAATACAAATAAAAGAAAAATGAAATGATCCTTAGGAACCAAAATCACGATCAAAATTGGATTAATTGCAGTGTTTGTGTCTCTGTGCGTGTGTGTGTGTCTGTGTGTGTGTTTGTCTGGGTAGGTCTTTGTCTCTCTGTGTCTGTGTGTGTGTGTGTGTGTGTGTGTGTCTGCCTCTCTCTCTCTGTGTGTGTGTGTTTGTCTGGGTAGGTCTTTGTATCTCTGTGTGTGTGTGTGTGTGTGTGTGTGTGGAGCGTGCAGCAGCCTGTTAGCGTGTGCTGCTCTATTTTAGTCTGGTGCTGCACCGGCGACATTCCTGTGATTTTCTGCATTCCTGCGTTCATTCACTGAGAGAAAAGAGAGAGAGAGAAAAGAGAGAGAGAGGCTGAGTCAGGCCTCTGGCTCGGTGCGTTCAGGTTACTTCCCAGCGTAGGTGTTTCCAGCGTCTCTGTAGTCACAACAAAGCGCCGGAGTTCATCCGCATCTCCTCATTAACGTGGACTCGGCAAACATTTAAAAATCCGAAAAACAAAAGTAAGACGCTCGTTCACAACCTTAGACATGGACACAAACTCAACATGGACGTTACATGGAATAGCTTCTGTATTTTTGGGCCAAATATAGTGCGTACAACAGGAAATATCTATGCAAATGTGTTAAAATCGGAGAAAGTGTCAGCGTCAGATACTTGTCTGTCTACATAGCTTCAAACAACAACAACAAAATTGCAGAAAATATTTTTTTTTTGGCTCCCTTACATTCACACACAATTAAAAGAGGGACATTACACATTGATGCAGCATAGTTATTATATCATGATATCAATATATGCAATGTAGAAGATATTAAAGAAGTCACTTTTCTGCTATAATTATGTTTTTTATTTGTATTTCCAAAGCAGAGAACTCCGGAGTCGACCTAAAAACATGACGACTGGCGCTCAATGTATTTCTTAATTGTGAAAGTTGGACTTTTTGGAGTTTTTATAACGTTGGAGGTACAGTGTTGTTCATCATAGAACTCAAAACTGTAAAACTAAAGTTAATAAGTTAGTGTCATGTAGTTTTAAACGTCAAAAAAGTGACAAACGTTGAGGAAAAGGGACAAAAATGTAATAAAAATGTAGATTAAAAGCCTCAACAAAAGTGTTGATTTTTTATTTCGACGGGAAGAAAACACGAGGGTTAAGCCTTTTGAGTGTTATTTATTTATTTATTTAATATTTCCTCTAGCTTTTCCAACGTTTCGAACGCACACACGGTGATAAAAAAGCTCTAAAATGGTGTTAAAAAGAGATGAAAACCGACTACAAAAGACGCCAAATGACCACAGAGATCCAAAACTACCCCACATAAAAAAACAATGACCAAAAAAAAAGACTTCAAAGAAACAAAATCTCACAAAAAGACAACACAAATGTGGGAAATTGTATTTTTTTTAAATGAAAAACACTTGAGATAACCAGTGTGTGAACGGCCATCTTCCTTTCTGTTCCCACCAGATGAAGAGGAAGCTGGATCACGGTCCCGACGGACGGCCGTTCCCTTCGGGGAAGAAGCACTGCAAAGGCAACGGTTACCTCAGGTAACACACGCTTCGTTTAGGGAACCACCAACAATACGGGTCAAACCCGAGGCCCGCGGCCCAAATCCGGCCCCTTTCAGATTTAGATTAAATTCAATATTTTTTTATGTTTATAGCGCTAAATCACAACAACAGTTATCTCCCAGGTCTTTCCATAAAGAGCAGGTCTAGACCGGACTCTGGGGTGTTATTTATCTCCCAGGTCTTTCCATA
>NC_048425.1:1263585-1265120 GCF_013103735.1 Etheostoma cragini
CCTGCAGACGTGGAGCGGCCCTGAGAGGCTGTTGGCTCTGGACGAGTTGATTGACAGGTGTGAGACGGGGCAGGTGAAGCACATGATGCAGGTCATCGAGCCGCAGTTCCAGAGGGACTTCATATCCCTGCTGCCCAAAGAGGTAACCACGGGTACACGTCTTGAGTACACATTAAACCTATATGTACTTTACTTGAGCATCTCCATGTTCTGCTACTTTGTACTTGTACTCCTCCACATCTCAGAGGTAAATGTTGTACTTTATACTCCGTTACGATGAGTTCTTCCTCCTCTTCCTGTCCAGTGAGAACCTCGTATCTCCAGATGTGTTGATGTTGAATGTTTTGGGATAATCTGAAGGATGGAGTCTTCCTTTAACCCTCCTGTTGTCCTCGGGTCAAATCTGACCCCTTTAAAAAATGTCTATATCTGAAATATGGGTTTCTTTTTAACCAAATCAGCACAAAAAAAAATGGATTGGATTCCTTACAACGCTCTTTTTGCAAATACAAAGTGAGATTTGTAAAACTAGAGAGATGTCTCACTCTGGAGATAAAACAGAGACCCAAACACACAGGGTGAAAACAGGACCTGCAGCAATGTGCAGTACGACAAAGATTTGGTGCTTTTTTGAAAATGAAACCATGGAAACCTATTCTGGTAAAACCTCAAAATACAATTAGTAACCTGAAAATGAGGCAAGGCAGCTTTATTTGTGGAGCACATTTCAGCAACAGGGCAATTCAAAGTGCTTCACACAAAAACAGTTAAACGGATAAAATACAAGTATCCTCAAAAAAAATAATCATAAACTAGATAAAACACAAGTTTAAACTTGAGACTACCTTCACACTAATTAGTCCATGCTAGTGCTGCCTTTCGTGATCATCCTCAGCGTCTCTACCCTCCACGACTCTATTTTTAGAGACGTTACCTTTCGTCTCCTCGGACTCTTCTTCTCACTAATTAAGCCGATCTAGCGCTGCCTTTCGTGGCTACTCAACCACCGTCTTTGCGCGATTTTCAGATCTTTTTGACACTGCACATTCACACTTTTTCTTTAAAGTGCTACCCTTCAAGTCTGTCTTTCTCTGTATAAAACATAAAATGGGTGCTTTAAATTTGACTTGGTTCCCCCTGTAGACACCCTGAGCGTTTTTAATGCGTGTGTGTGTGTGTGTGTGTGTGTGTTTGCAGCTAGCGCTGTACGTGCTGACGTTCCTGGCTCCCAGAGACCTGCTGCAGGCCGCTCAGACCTGCCGGTACTGGAGGATCCTGGCCGAGGACAACCTGCTGTGGAGGGAGAAGTGTCGCGAGGAAGGTGAACACTCACGCTGAAACATTAAATGGTTAAAAACACGTGTTTTCCTCCCGCGATTACAAGATGTAGATGCAGCGCCCGAGCCGAATGAATGTGACTAAAAGTCTTTCCTCAGATCTAATGACTGACTTCTTTAGCTTTAAAGCTGTAGTGTGTGGTTTCTGTCTCCACCTAAGGATGGGTGTGTGTGTGTGTGTGTGCCTCGAGCAAAACC
>NC_048425.1:1265272-1267772 GCF_013103735.1 Etheostoma cragini
GTGTGTGTGTGTGTGTGTGTGTGTGTGTGTGTGTGTGTGTGTGTGTGTGTGTGTGTGTGTTCGATATATTCAGTAGCAATACTGTATCAGTACACAGTATCAATCTTTTGTCCCTTTGCAGTCTTTTTCTTGCTCTTTGGGGTAGTTTTGGTTCTCTATGGTCATTTGCCGTTGGTTTTCATCTCTTTTTAACACAATTTTAGACCTTTTTTATTATCAACAAATGTGTGTCTGAAATATTGTAAAAGCTAGAGCAGATAATAAATAACACTAAAAACTTAAAGCTTTATTGCGTAACTTTTTGATACAAAGCTAATTAAGACTAGGGGTGGGTCATTAGAAATGATTCTGACAAATGAATATTCAAAGAAACAAAAATCTTCCATTATAAATGCCAATGCCGATATATCGGGAAATGCCTAATATTGGCTGATAATATCGGCCCGCTGATATATCGGTCGGGCTCTACTACAAAGATGCAAAATGTTTGGGGGAAGATGCATTTATTTTAATTTAAAAACGTCCTTGAGGAAGGACGCCTAAACTTTACGCCAGATACGAACACCAAAGCCACTGAAATAGATGCAAAAGTGAGTCAATAAAGAGGAACAGAAATATCAATTAATGTCACATTAATAATATATGATTGTACATTTAATGGCATATTAATTTATCTATTGGGTTATTTATTCATCTTTGAGTTTGGCAGCTTCCGTCCTTGATGGGTTCAACGCCATGGAGTTATTATTCCATGATTACACACATGATGAATTGCCTCCTAAAGCGTATAAAATGGGGGAGAGACGTGTGTGTTTTCCGTCGTGACTGTGAGAGTTCATCACGCTGAGCAGAGGTGTGTTTTCACCACGGTCAATATTAAAAGCCGGATATAAACAGAAGGCCGCAGTTAACTGGATGTACAGCGTCTCCTAACCTGGGTGTGTAACCTGCAGAGACAGCGTCACACAGTCAGGCACGCACTCCTGCATTTAGCGCTGTGTGTGTGATGCAATGACGTGGATTTACGAGTGTGTGTGTGTGTATGCTGTGTGTTCTCCTCCCTCTGGGCGATCTGCCAGTCAGCCAAGATTCACTGCCAGCACTCAGCAGCCATACTAATGAGCCTACGTAGCGTTAGCACCTCACCACGGCCATACTAATGAGCCTACCTAGCGTTAGCACCTCACCACGGCCATACTAATGAGCCTACCTAGCGTTGGCACCTCACCACAGCCATACTAATGAGCCTACCTAGCGTTGGCACCTCACCACAGCCATACTAATGAGCCTACCTAGCGTTAGCACCTCACCACAGCCATACTAATGAGTCTATATTACTCTCATAACTAATCCATTATCAAAACTGTCTCTCATCCTCTCCCCAGGTGTGTCAGAGTACGCGTTGGCCCGTCGCAGGAAGTGTGAGCGTCCGGGCGCGGCGGTCAGTCCGTGGAAGTCGGCCTACATCAGACAACACCGCATCGAGAGCCACTGGAGGAAGGGGGACACGGGAGAGCCCATGGTACGGCGCCCGCCGGCGTGTCTGACACGTAGACGCCTGACGGAGCGCCGTTTTAATCCGCCCGTCTCTCTCTTGTCTTCCTCCTGCAGCTGCTGAAAGGTCACGACGACCACGTCATCACGTGTCTGCAGTTCAGCGGCGACCTCGTCGTCAGCGGCTCGGACGACAACACGCTCAAAGTCTGGTCCGCCGTCTCCGGCAAGGTGGGTGTGTCAGCGGAGACATATTGGTTATGTGGATCAATGTTTCCCAAACTTAGGGTCGGGACCCGTAATGGGTCGCAGACACGTTTTATTGGGTCATCAATTGGCAGTAAAATGCATCTCAATCTTATGTAAATGGGCATTTTTTTTGGCTACACTGGTCTGTTGTGCTCAGGTTCTCCTGGGGGGGTCTCTCTCTCTCTCTCTCTCTCTCTCTCTCTCTCTCTCTCTCACATCCTCATCCTAGGAGGGGATGAGAACGTGAGTTGAGAAAGGGGTGAGACACAGAAAGGAGAATAGAGACCTTTTCTGTTTTTGTTTAATTTATAATGGAGTAAATATACTTCATTTAAATTCATGGTTTGTTCCGTCTTTTGTCCACAGTTTAAAAATGCAGATGTTACAATGATTCATGGTGTATTTTTGTAAATTCGGGTCCCGGGGAGACACCAAATTTCTCTTTTGGGGTCTTGAGCTGAAAAAGTTTTGGGAACCACTGGTGTAGATCATGGTTGTCTGCCGCTAAAGCTGTAAGCAGACGTCCGCATAGATGTTAGAGCCAGACCGATATGTCAGAGGGCCGATATCACCTGCCGATATTAGCATTTAAAAAATAAAATATTTGTATTTATTTATTTGCGCATAAATAGTCACTCTGCTTCCTTAATTAGAATTTAAACGAGGCTTTTGATGCACGTCGACGTGACTTAATAGGATTCTATTAAGCTTACGTGGTTGAAAAGGAAAGCGAAAGCAGTGGAAGAGAAGAGAGGAG
>NC_048425.1:1273097-1276388 GCF_013103735.1 Etheostoma cragini
TATATATATATATATATATATATATATAGATAGATAGATAGATAGATAGATAGATAGATAGATAGATAGATAGATATAGATATATATATATATGAGCGAGATTCTGTTCCGAAAACAGAAGACAAGTAAAAAAGAGAAGCAGTATAAGTGTGCAAGATGTTATTATAAGACGACATTTTGGACTATTATCACTATATCTGTGTCTAAAACGTTGGCAAAGCCGGATAATAAATAAATAAATAAATAAATCCTCTCAACATACGTTCCTCTGAGCTTAACTGTAATTCATAATTTATGTTTTTTTTTTATCTCAAATTAGGTGTAATTCTATATAAATGAGGGTTATTGACCATGAATTCCAAAAACTAGTGAAATTTAAAAAATAATGCTTTGAAAATGTCGAAAAAAAGTGAAGATTTTTTTTATTTTTTTATCTTATTGACCCGAGGAGGACAACACAAAGGTTAAAAAAATGTCTATAAAAAGGGACAAAAATGACACTTTTTTTGTCACTTTTTGGACTCTCTAACAGCTCTAACGTGAACATTCGACATTGTAACGTTAGTTTTGCATAATATGTCTAAAATAACCAATCGCGCGTCTTCCTTTCCTCGCCAGGTGGCGTGGTGTGGCGAATCAGAGCGTCCGACACGCGGCTGGTGTGCGCCGCCGGCAGCAGGAACGGGACGGAGGAAACCAAACTGCTGGTGCTGGACTTCGACCTGGACGACAGGACGGAGGAGACGGAGTGAGACGGAGGAGACGCAGTGAGACAACGCCGGGAAAAGACGTTTGATTTTTGACCGTAAAAGACAACGGCCGGATCCAGTCCAGCTCCTCCGACCGGCCGACAGGTACGAATGTCCCAAGGATGCGTCCTGATTGGCTGGTAGACTTTAAGAGGACACCTGGACGGACATCACATGCTCCACGACCTGGACACCAAACCGCTGGATTAACCCGAGGCTTAGACGCAAAAACTAAAATGGCGTCCAGATCCGGGGATTGACAAACGATTGTTTTTGGCGGATGTGAATGATTTCTGTTGAATGTTTGACGACGTGTCGTTGAGACAATGTCTCGGGGAGGACTTTAACCCTCCTGGTGTCCTCGGGTCAAATCTGACCCCCTTTTAAAAAAAACGTCTATATCTAAAATATACGCTTCTTTTTAACCAAATTACCATAAAAAAAAAATGGATTGGATTCCTTCCAACGCTCTTTATAAATACAATGAATCACCTTCTTTCCTCTGATCTTAACTATTAGTCAAAATAATTCATAATTTGTGCTTTTTTTTAACTCAAATATTAGGTATAATTCTACATAAATGAGGGTTATTGACCATGAATTCCCAAAAAGTAGTAAAACTAGGAAGGTGGTGTTGGTGGAAACTAAAACAAAGTCAGAAAAAAGGACCAAAAATGCCATAAATTTAAAAATGTTGTCCCGTTTTTGGACAAAAATGTCAATTTTTGGACCCGGGAGGACACCACGAGGGTTAAATAGAAGCTGTATTTTTAAAGCTGGGACGGTTGAATGTAACCACCGGAGGGACGAGGGACGTCTTATCGCTGCTCAACCAACGAGAAACTCACCGCCGTTTTAACCTGTAACGACCCAAATGTACCAAAACCTCCAAGGCCGCGTCGCTGTCCCCATGGTTACAAGTGAAGCTGCCCGTCTCCGTTACCTGCTAAGTGTTTGCGGCGCAGGAAAACGCCGGCGTTATCTCAACCGTTAAAGATGGGAACCAGTCCGATGCAGCCGCAGCCGGAGCCTCACGTCTGCAGAACAAACACTCGCTCACTCGGATTCAAGGTTTAAGTAAAAGAAAATTCAAAAAACAAAAACACGCTAATATCATCTCTCAGAGCTGCTCGTCGCCTCGATAAACAACTCTTTAAATCACAAGTTTCTCTGATTTAAAGTGCAGTTCGGCTCATAAAGTGCAGTTCGGCTCATAAAGCTTGTTCGGTGTGTGTGTGTGTGTGTGTGTGTGTGTGTGTGTGTGTGTGTGTGTTTCTTCCAGAAGTAAACGCAGACGGCGTGACGTTGTTGTTAGTAACGCGTGGAAGCCCATGTCCGCCAACGCAGTAACAGACATGATTTTAAAAAGCTAAGTCACTGTCTTGGGAAGCTTATTCACTATTTTGAGATGCTAAGTCACGATTTTAAGAATCTGACTCACGATTTTAAGAAGCTATGTCACTATTTTGATAAGCTAACTCATGATTTTGAGAAGCTATGTCACTTTTGCGAAAATAATTAATGATTTTGAGAAGCTAAATCACCTTTTCGAAAAGCTAACTCACTATCTTGAGAGGCTGTGTCACTTTTGCGATAAACACTCACTATTTTGAGAAGCTAAGTCACTGTTTTGAGAAGCTAACTCGCGATATTAAGAAGCTAAGTCACCTTTTTGAGAAGGTAACTCGCGATATTAAGAAGCTAAGTCACCTTTTTGAGAAGCTAACTCGCAATATTAAGAAGCTAAGTCACCTTTTTGAGAAGCTAACTCGCGATATTAAGAAGCTAAGTCACCTTTTTGAGAAGCTAACTCGCGATATTAAGAAGCTAAATCACCTTTTTGAAAAGCTAACTCACTATCTTGAGGCTGTGTCACTTTTGCGATAAACACTCACTATTTTGAAAAGCTAACTCACAATTTTAGGAAGCTAAGTCACTATTTTGAGATGCTAACTCACTATTTTAATGTGGTGTCTTGTGAATAGGTGTCTCTATAAAGACTAACAGCATTCTTTGTCCCAAGGCTAAATTTCCATCTTATTTGTTCTTTTACCGGCGGAAATGGGCTTCCACATTTACGTTATCAGATCTGTAGCTTTAAGAAAAGACAGAATCACTCAAAATTAAACTAGTTTCACTCTGCCATCCAAATGTAAAATAACACAAAATTGCTGCAGACCCGCTTTAAAGATTAAAGACTTTTTATACCTACAAATGTAAATTAAAACCAGAAAAAAACAGGTTTATTAAACCAACTTCGCTCTTAAACCTGCAGATATTTTTACTCATTAAATCACCTTTTTTGTAATTGATTTCTGCTCAAATTTTTCTCATAATTAAACTTAATTTAGCAGAAAACAAAGCAAAAAGGCCATTAAATCTTAACCACAAATTACCTCTTCATTGTGAAAATTAAATCATGACTGAATGCTTTTACTTTGAAAACCATCTGGATTTCTGCAATTTCTTAAATTCCCAAAAGGTAATTTAAAGCTGTGCAATTTCAAAGAAAATCATATTTTATTGGGGGGGGGGGGGGGGG
>NC_048425.1:1276541-1276894 GCF_013103735.1 Etheostoma cragini
TTGTAAATAATGTAAAAGGATGTAAATATTATCAGCTTTTCTTTTTTTTTTTATAAGAAGAGAACATATTGTTAGAGGAGAAGGATGAAGGGATTAGTGTGAGGATGGAGGGATGAGTGTGAGGATGGAGGGATGAGTGTGGATCAATAAAGACGAGATTTATAAAACCGCCGAGTCACGTGACGTGTTTGTTAAAGATTTGGGAAAGCGTTTTTTTATTTAATTTGCTATTTTTTCATCTGTTAGAGAAATGGAAACAATGGAATAATCTTTAGATTTAAATGGAGCGCTGTGTAGTTCTGGTTTCTCTAGAGAGACCCCCCTTTACAAGTGTCTCTATAGACCCCCCCCCC
>NC_048425.1:1276994-1277499 GCF_013103735.1 Etheostoma cragini
ACACACACACACACACACGTTCTACTTAGGGCTAACGAAGTATTAGTACATCGTTACTTCACACCTGTGGTACCCGCTTTAAAGAAAATGAGTTTTTGACGTGAGTGTCTCACCTGGTTCACCAGAGAGATGTGGATCCATCCGCTCGGCTCGACCATCTCCAACTGCTGCAGGGAGGAAGAGAAGCAGGGAGGAAGAATAAATAAATAAATAAACCATAATATTAAATAAAATATTTATAAATAAATGGGCGGGGTTGGTGCCTTGCTAAAGAGCACCTGGCAGAACCAATATATCTATACACACACACACACACTATACCATGATAAAGAGTTGTTTACCCGGATCTCCTGCAGGTTGTGTATATATATAGTGTGTGTATATATAGTGTATATACTGTGGGTATATATATATATATATATATATATAGAGTTGTTTACCCGGATCTCCTGCAGGTTATATATATATATATAGTGTGTATATATATGTATATATATAGTGTATA
>NC_048425.1:1277509-1291485 GCF_013103735.1 Etheostoma cragini
ACCCGGATCTCCTGCAGGTTGTGGAAGTTGTTCCCCACCCTGACGGAGATCTTGCTCGGCGTGTAGCTCTCGTCTGATTTGTAGTCGGCGTAGATACACAACATCTTCACGGTCGTCCTCCGCCTGAACCAATCACACGCACCCAACCACGTCACCCACGGCAACCACAGAAGGACACTTCAAACACAACTTTATTAACACATTCTACAGGGCCAGGACGGTCGATCCCAATGCCGTGACTCTGATACCGGTTCCTGGACAACATCAACTTTGATAAAATCTTAAAATTAAATGTCAGTTGGTCGTGCGTGAGCGTGAGCCCGTCTCCTAGCAACTGTAATCCGAGTGTTACCTGAACTGGATGTTGACCAGGTGTGGCTGGGACCCGTCGGACTGCCAGTACGTCTCCAGGTTATCGTCCCTCAGCTGATCAACGCCGAAACCTGGAGCCGAGGAGCAGAGGTCAGAAAACGGCACGCACACATGCACTCACGCACACACACACACACACACACACGCATATATATATATATATATACACACACATACTCACTCATACACTTACAGAGACACACACATGCATACACACACACAGAAACACGCTCGCACGCACACAGAGAGACACACATATATATATACACATACACACATACACACACACACACACATACACAGAAACACATACAGAGACACACACCATGCATGCACACGCGCTCACACACACGCGCACGCACTCAGAGAGACACACATATACACTCACTCATACACTTAAAGAGACACACATCCATACAGACACACACAGAAACAAACTCACAGACACACACCATGCATACACACAGAAACACACTCAGAGACACACAATGCATACACACAAAGAGACACAGACACACACTATGCATACACACAAAGAGACACATACATGTACACAGACAGACACACTGAGCACATACACACAGACAGAGATACACACACCTTGCATACACACACACTCACTAACAGATTACATGCTCTGTTACTGTAATTGAGTCGCTTTGATGTGTAGTCTCTACTGTTTTAAGTACTTTTACTTAAATATGTTTTGTTTGAAATATTTCAATTTAACCCGTTAACAAGTTTTAAAAAAACGTCAACAAACTGGATATAAAGACTAAGTGGGTTAATAACAGTCTGGAAAATTAACAAAATGACATAATTTAAGGGTAATGCAGCCCTTAAACCCAGAACAAGACAGCACGTGTCACTTTAAGATAACACACGATACTGATCAAATCCCAATATCGATTAAAAGCCCCAACTTTCATCAAAGTAACAGCACTTATATTAGCATATTTTAACGCTGTCCACCTCTGCACACTACAGTAGGTTTGGGGCTGACCCGGTTTACAGGAGGAGAGGGACCACACCGCCTGGGACCCGATCTCCCGGACCGTGCCGGTCCGCTCCAGCTGCTTCGGATCGGCGCCGGGGGGGGTCTTGGTCGGGGTGGCCATCTTTAACCACAAAGAAAGACACAAACACAAGTTCAGCAAAAACATAATCTGGCATTTTCTCAGAATTGAGCAACATTAGCGCCAAACTCCCTTTAAAAAGTCTATAATTTTGACGTAAACTTGAATATTAAAAGGTGTAAATGTACGACAGAGTCAGAGTAAAGTGTTTATAAAACAATGATGCATCCAAAGCGAAATTCGGCAAACAAGTGACACATCTAGTGGCATCCTATTTACGTAACAGCTACATTTTTGGCAAAATATGTGGTCAATATAATCAGGGCTATTTACATGAGAGGGCATTAAACATAGTGATTTGTTAAAATGAATTAAAACGTGCAACAACGTTTAAATATTACGTCATTAGTTATTTTATCCACGCTACAATGTCAATGCCAAACTACATTCAAATTTTCAACATTTTGACGTTTATGTGTACATTATACGCGTTAAGTAATGTCAGAATACAAGTTAAGAGCTTTTGAGTTTCAAAAGGTACTTTGGGGTTAATTCGGCATCCAAGTGACACATCTGGTGGCATCTTATTTAACTAAAAGCTACATTTTGGGTAAAAAAAATGTGGTTAACATAATCAGGGCTATTTGAAGGAGAGGGCATTAAACATAGTGATTTGTTAAACTGATTTAAAACGTTGCAATATTAAGTTTTTAGTTATTTTATCCGTGCTAAAATGTCAAAGTCAGTACCGCAATAGCAAACTCCATTCACATTTTGAACATTTTGACGTTTATGTGTACATTATAAGTGTTAAGTAATGCCAGAATACAAGTTACGAGCTTTAGAATCTCATAAGGTACTTTGGGGTTAATTCGGCGTCCAAGTGACACATCTGGTAGCATCTTATTTTTGGAAAAAGTGCAATAAGTGCCAAATATGTGGTAAATACAATCGTGGCTATTTCAAGGATGGAAGCTCAGTGAACATCAAACATAGTGATAAGTTAAACTCATTTTAAAAGTTGACCACTACGTGTTAATAATAGGTCATTAGTTGTTTTTATAATATTAATGCAATATCAATATGCGCGTAAATAATTAACGAACGTTTTAACGCAGTTTAGTGCTGAGCTCTGGTTAGCCGTTAGCAGCTACTTTTCCTCGACTGTTAGACCGTCTCAAAGCCCCTAAAACTTAGCTTACGATGTAAATATAAGTAAAACGTACAAGTAGGGTAGCACAAGTCTTCAATAGTGCGTGTCAGTGCATCAGGCGAGGCCGCTGGACACACATTAAAATTAAAATCCGCTTTGTTTTGCTCTCGCTGCCGCCAGGCCACTTCGAATCTCCCACTTTTGTGCGTCGCGTCCGAGCTACGTCACAAGCACCGACCGAGTCGCGTTCTGTTTGCGTTGCTCCCGCCATCTTTCCAGCCGGCTTCCAGGAGAGGAACACGTTGCTGGGAAAAAAAAATTAAGTTTCACGCGCAATTAATTGTCTCTAAACGTCTTTTCTCGTCGGTTTTCTTTCAAGCACGGTAACCGGAGCCAAACAGGGGTGAGTTCTTAACTTATCGGTCCCGATTTGGGGCCTTTTCTGGGGTTGTGTTGCCTTAAAAACGAGCGTTGTTCCCCAACCGACCAGCTGTCAAAGTGCTGGGCCTCCGTTGCTAACGGCGTAGAACGTGAAGCTAACCGCTAGCTAACCGCTAACTAGCTGTTCGTAGCTAGCTAGCGGTTAGCTTAACGCTATTGTCAAGTGTAATATTAGGGTTTTAACCGCTCATTCAGCGTACTTTAATATAAAGGTAGAGTTGATTGGTGGTTTTCAACACAGCTGCTGTTACTGGCATAGCTGTCCCCGAAAAAAAGACTACGAGTTATCTTGAAACGTGACCAAAAAGGATGGTGCGCCAAACTCCGTTCAATAATGTTTGAATTAAAGTTGTTCGTGCCTAACAGCACAAATAGACACGTGCACGGTCCCAATTCTGTGTTTTGTCAACATGTCTGATCTGTTGATGATTTCGGGCATATGAATGATGGCTGATCGGCACATTATTTAAGGGTAATCCAATTTTTGGGGCTCGCCACCGCCCGTCACGTTGCGAATCAGAGTTCTGATGTTGCAGATAGAACAGCTGACTGACCTTTACTTTGTGTTTCATTTATGTTTTATTTGATGGTGAATGTTCCCGGCACACACACACTGGACACCACTGACTAGTTAAATGTCTCGAAACACGCAAAACACAAGCCATGTACGTTGAGTGGCGAGGCAACAGTAAAAGGCCAGACTTTTAAACGGAGTCTGGTGTGACTCACTATCGTTAAAAACACTGCAAACCGCAAACTTCACTGGTTTGCTGCAGCTTCATTTACGGCAATTCGCCCTCCTGGGACCCGGAATTAAAAAACACAGGATCCGCATTAAGTGTGGTTGCAGGACCGAGCAGGTAGGGGCTGGTTCAGGGCAGCGGACTGTAGTGGACTGTAGAGGATCTGGGTTAGCAGCCCATTGTTAAAGCCAAAGGCTTTGCGTTTTTGTTCCAAAATTGAATGTGTTGCTTCAGCAGAGTGGGTTCGGGCCTGAACACTGTCCTCTACATTTAGATCTCTTGCGTTGGCTTTTGTACTTGAATTTTATATTTATATATAGATGATGGATAGATGGACTTTATTAATCCCAAACTGGGAAATTACTCTTAGAGCAGCAAGTTACAGGGACGTACACACATGCTCACACACACACACACACTCACACACACATACTGAAAATACAAGAAATCTACTAGTAGTAATAAACAAGATAACAAATAAGATCCATGGTCCCCCCTGCTACTGTCGGGTTTAGGGTTAATGTCTGCTTTTCTAACTCAAACATTAGGTATAATTTCCTATAAATGAGGTTTATTGACCATAAATTCCAAAAATAACTGTAAAACTAAAGTTAATAAGTTAGTGTTACGTAGTGTTGTTAAATGTCCAAAAAAAGTGGCAAACATTGGAAAAAAGCGTCAACAAAAGTGTTGATTTTCTATTTTGATGGGAAGAAAACACGAAGGTAAAAGTACTGACCTCCGACCTTGAGGGTAGAAGTAGTTCCAACCCTTCAGTCCAACTGAGTCTTTGTGGTGGTTTCAGCTCCTCGGGTGCCAGCCTCCGTCGTCCCGCCCCCCCCACCCCACCCGCCCCCCCCATCATGGCGGATAAAAACACCAGGATCGCCATCGTCAACCACGACAAATGCAAACCTAAGAAATGCCGCCAGGAGTGCAAGAAGAGCTGCCCGGTGGTCCGCATGGGTGAGTGGTCCTCCAGTCCGCATCAGACCCCCACAGGCTGACACTGGACACCAGACACTAACCTGGGGGGGGTGTGTGTCTCTGTCTGTCTCTGTGTGGGTGTGTGTGTCTGTGTGTCTCTGTCTGTGTGTTTGTGCGTGTGTCTCTGTGTGTGTGGGTGTGTGTGTCTGTCTGTCTGTGTGTGTGTGACTGCATGCGTGACTGCGTATGTGACTGTGCGTGCGGGACTGTGTTTGCGTGCGTGTGTGTGTGTTTGTGTCTGTCTCTCTGTGCGTGCGTGACTGTGTGTGTGACTGTGTGTCTGTCTGTGCGTGTGTGTGTGTTTGTGTCTGTCTCTCTGTGCGTGCGTGTGTGTGTGACTGTGTGTGTGCGTGCGTGTGTGTGCGTGACTGTGTTTCTGTCTGTCTGTCTCTGCGTGTGTGTGTGTGTGTGTGTGTGCGTGTATGTGGGTGTGTGTGACTGTGTGTCTGTCTGTGTGTGCGTGTGTGTGTGTAGGTAAGCTGTGTATCGAGGTGACTCCCCAGAGTAAGATCGTCTGGATCTCTGAGTCTCTGTGTATAGGCTGCGGCATCTGCATCAAGGTAACAACACCTGAACTCACCTTCACACTACATTTGTAAAAATAATATTTATAATAATATATATTTATTAAAATATACATTTTCTGTGATTATTGCTCTTTTATGACATTTTTTGGCATATTTTTCATTCAGCAGTCAGTAATCAGAAAATATTACATGTATGAATGTCTGTGTATATGTACATGTATGTGTGTCTGTATTTGTACATGTACATGAAAATGTATCTATGTGTGTATATGTACATGTATGTGTGTCTGTATTTGTACATGTACATGAAAATGTATCTATGTGTGTATATGTACATGAACATATATGCATGTGGATATGTACTTGAACATGTATGTGTATATGTATATGTACATAAACATGTATGTATGTATGTCTTTGTGAATGAACGTGTATGTATACATATTGTATATGTTTGGTGTTTTATGATACCTCTGTTTTTATATTTTATTTGTTAGTTGTGTTGCTTAGCAACCTTGTTTTAAGTCCGTCTGTCCTTTTGCCGTTTTAGAAATGTCCGTTCGGAGCGCTGTCGATCGTCAACCTGCCGAGCAACCTGGAGAAGGAAACTACACACCGATACTGCGCCAACTCCTTCAAACTGCACCGGTACGTGTGTGTGTGTGTGTGTGTGTGTGTGTGTGTGTGTGTGTGTGTGTGTGTGTGTGTGGGTCGACGCTGACGAGATTGTTTCACCTTTTCTTCAGAAGCGTGAAGACTAATCACAATATTATGGTGTAAAAACAGCAAATTTCGCCTTGTTTTTTAGATCTTTGATTCCCTTTTAATTTAAAGTAAAATTTAACAAAAAAACACACATTTTTGTTGCAGGGTTGGGCGGTGATACGGTAAACCGCGGGGTCAGTTTCAATATGTCGTTAAAAATATGCAATGCACTTATATAGGAGACGAGTATTAAATATTAAATATGACTTATATATAATAATATATTAATATAATCTGTTGTCTTCCAGTCAACCAGGACTTTCTGGTCATTCTTTCAACATTATTATCGCTTTTTCCGACATTTTTGTCACCTTTTCAATGCTGTGGGTGCTCGTTTTTTTTATGTTTTTGTCATATTTTTGGGATATTTGTATTGTCGACTTATTACAAAGGCACATTTTTTGTTCCAAATCTCGTTTTTTCTACTGAAAACAGGTCAAATGTGAGTGAGAGAGAGAGAGAGAGAGTTTTTCCTACACTGCTGCACTTTATATCTGGTTAGTTTGAGACCTTAATGCCAGTTTTTCTTTATTATGCGTGTCTGTGTGTCTTTCTGTCTGTGTGTGTGTGTGTGTGTGTGTGTGTGCGCAGACTGCCGATCCCCCGGCCCGGTGAGGTTCTGGGGCTGGTGGGGACCAACGGTATCGGCAAGTCCACGGCTCTGAAGATCCTGGCCGGGAAACAGAAGCCCAACCTGGGTCGGTTCGATGTGAGTCTCCTAACGTCTCCGCCCAGAACCCGAGTCACGTTTCGGTAACGCCGATCAGATTTGGGGGTCGCTGCGCCGCTGAGATAAGACGACGAACGGGTGGAGCTGCTCACGGCAGCTGGTTGTCTCCATAACAACCATCAAAGGAAGAGCTTTGTTTTAGGAGTGTGCAAAAAAAACAAAATCCAATTATTTTGAATCGATTCAAAACCGTTTTTACTTGTTTTGTACTGCCGTTGATACTACCACATGGTAAAAGTAACTACCTAGTAACTAGTAGCCTACGTGGACAGACGCTGAATTTCAAATTTGAGAATGGATTTTGAATTGAATCGTGCACCCCTACTTCAAAAAATCCAGTTTTCGCTTGTACAGTAAATACAGTACCCTAAAAGTTGGACTTTTCTGGAAAAAACACCCAATTTTTAATGAATAACCCATGCTTGGAAAGGGATCTTAATGCCTTAATTAAATAGGAAAATCCAACATTTCAGGACAGCGATTTTCTTAGTGAATGAAAAATGTTTCATAAATAAATAAATGTTCTTCTTTAAATTAGAGGGTGGTAAAGTACACCCCCCCCCCCCCCCCCCCCCCCCCCCCCCCCCTATGTTAAATTCCCATAGAAGCAGGTTTTTATTATCAAAGGCCAGTTATTACATGGATCAGGATACTATGCATCCTCATAAAGTCCCCCCCCCCCCTATCATCACACACCCTTCACCATACCTAGAGATCGCGGCATGGTGTTATTCCATGTATGGTGGAGGGTATGTGATGATAGGGGGGGGGGGACATACTATGCATATTCATGCATACTATGCATATGCATCCTGATCCATGTAATAACTGGCCTTTAATATTAAAATACCTGCCTGCCTCTATGGGAATTTGTTTGTTTATTTATGGAAATTAAGATCATTTTCCTATTTTTTTAAAATTATTTTTTTATTCCTCTTTTTAAGTCAACTTCCGCGTGGGTTCCTAGACTCATGAGCAGCACTCTACATAGAGGCTTTAGTCCTCAATGCAGCGGGCCCAGGTTTGACTCCGCCCTGTGGCCCTTTGGTGCATGTCATTCCCTCTCTCTCTCCCTCTCCCCCCTTTCTTAACTCCAGCTGTCCTGTAAACGCCTAAAAATGCACAAAAAAATATTCTAAGAGAAAAGTTTAGCACTAAAGCTTTAACGCGACTTGAACAATCAGTGCTACTTATTTCACAGACTCAGTTAAATCAGGATTGGTTTTGCGGATCAGCGTCAGTGCTGGGGGGGTCGAGATGAATCGCTAATTTGGACAAGCGATGAGCCCCAAAGTCCCCTCCTTCCCTCGGTGTGTGCGCTGGGAAACACGTTGTCTTTGTTCATATGTTGACTTGCACGCGACTGTGTTTCCTCTCCCAGAATCCTCCAGACTGGCAGGAGATCTTGACCTACTTCAGAGGGTCCGAGCTGCAGAACTACTTCACCAAAATCCTGGAGGACGACCTGCGGGCCATCGTCAAGCCGCAGTACGTGGACCAGATCCCCAAAACTGTCAAGGTAATCCGGTTATAACACATCTAGAGTAGACTAGATTAGAGGAGACTTCATTCCTCTCACAGCGGGGAAATCCTCTCATTACAGCAGCGTTTTCTACTATAAAAATAAGAAGTACGAGGGGTGGAAATCACCGGACGGCTTCCGATACGATATCACGATATTTATGCCACGATACGATGTTATTGCAATTTTAAACATATTGGAATATTCTGCAATGTATTGCAATTTATAACCTTTTTTTCCAACATTTTGTTCATCTCACTTCAATGTTACTGCTGCAGAAGGGGACAAAGTGACCAACACATACTGCATATAATATATAATAAAAGATCCATACCATAAAATATTGCTATACTATGCAGTATCAATGCCCCCCCCACCCCCACCACCCCCCTAGTCTTAATTAGCTTTGTAGCAACTCATTTGGCGCCAATGTAACGAACGTTCATTAATATCAAAAAGTCACGCGGTAAAGCTTTAAGTTTTGAGCTTTTTGAGTCTTTTTTTATTTATTTATCTTCTCTAGCTTTTCCAACGTTTCAGACACACACACGGTGATAATAAAGGTCTTAAATGGTGTTAAAAAGAGATGAAAACCAACTAAAAAAAGACGCCAACTGACCACAGACAACCAAAACTACCCCGAAGAAAAACAACAATGACCAAAAAAAGACTGCAAAGAGACAAAAGATCCATACCCAGCGCCTGTGTATCGATACAGTATTACCGCTGAAAATATCGCGATACCATGCTGTATAGTATATATACTATGCTAGTATACTATATACTATGCTATATATATCAAGTACTGTACCTAAGTACAGCAGATTGATGCTGATTCCTCCTTTTTCTCCACTACATTCATTGTAACTGCTGTAGATGTTTTGATTTTACTTGTTAAATATGACGCAGTGTTGTAGATTAAAGGCCCCTCGTACGCCCACTGGGGCGTTACTATGGATCAAGTCCCGCCCTACGAAGCCGCTCGATTGGTTGCTTTGGGGGTCATATTTTACATTGTACTTTTTTTTAAACCCCCTGCAGCTACTCTGAGGACCCACTAGGGGTCCCGGACCCCCTGTTGAACATCTCTGTTCTCATAAGATAGATATATAGATAGAGATATATATATATATCTATATCTATATCTCTATCTATCTATCTTCTGGGGCCTTGAAGACTTCACCATTTAAAACTGTGGAGAGAATCCATTTTTGCATAATGAGTACTTTTACTTTTGATACCTTAAAGTAAATGTTTGCTGGTAATACTTCACCCTTTTACTGAATTTGAATTCTTTAACTTGCAACGGAGTATTTTTACAGATCTTAAGGTTCTTGAGTCTTTCTCCCGCCACTGATCTTGGTGCTGTTTGGATCATTTTGGGTTCAGTGGTTTTGGACTGAGTGTAGTTCCTCTTGTCTGCCTGCAGGGGTCCGTGGGATCCATCCTGAGCAGGAAAGACGACACAGACACACAGACCATAGTCTGTGCCCAGCTAGGTAACGCGCACACACACACACACACACACACACACACACACACGCACACGCGCACACACACGCACACACACAAAATGAAACTAATTTCAAAATAAAACACCCAGGTTTGTGCTGATTTTGGCCTTTGGTCTTGATTTCTAAGCGAGATTCACTCACTCACTTTCTCTCTTTCTCTCATTTATTCACTCACTATCTCTCATTCCCTCACTTACACTCTCTTTCTCTCACTCACTTACCCTCACTCACTCACTTTCTCTCTCTCTCACTCACTCTCTTTTTCTCTCTCTCACTTACTCTCTCTTTCTCTCACTCACTCACGTACTCTCTCTCTTTCTCTCACTCACTCTCACTCACTTACTCTCTCTCTTTCTCTCACTCACTCACTCTCTCTCTTTCTCTCACTCACTCTCACTCACTTACTCTCTTTCTTTCTCTCACTCACTCACTTACTCTCTCTTTCTCTCACTCTTTTCCTCACTTACACTCTTTCTCTCACTCTCTCTTTCTCTCACTCACTCTCACTCACTTACTCTCTTTCTTTCTCTCACTCACTCACTCACTTACTCTCTCTCTTTCTCTCACTCATTCCCTCACTTACCCTCACTCACTCACTTACTCTCTCACTCACTCACTCTCTTTCTCTCACTTACTCTCTCTCTTTCTCTCACTCATTCCCTCACTTACACTCACTCACTCACTTTCTCTCTCTCACTCACTTACTCTTTCTTTGTCTCACTCACTCTCTCATTCACTCACACTCTGAATCAATGAGGAACAGAACCCATCTGGTCTGCTGGGCGGGGGCACCGGTTCACACGTTATACCGGTTCACATTTTCATTATGATTCATTTTTAAGACACCGCCGCACAACGTTGAGAACGGTACGCCGCGCGGCACCGTTTCAGACGGGGACCCTTTATGATGTAACACCAGTGGTGCGACTTGGAGGTGTGGTCCTGGTAAACTGTCCTGGTGAAGATCGAGAGGACAGACATCGAATGTTCTGAGATCGAAGCTGGAGAACATGATGACACAGGAGAGCTTGTGCCAAAAAAGGGAGCCGTGTCTGTTGTTTTTGGAGTTGTTTTGGTTTTAAAACCTTGTGCTAACTGTACTCGTCGCGCTAACGTTAGTCGGCCATGCTAACGTTAAGACGTGTCACCTCAAGCATGCAGCAGACTTTCTTTTTTCCACTGACTTTTTCCTCTAGTGCCGACGTTAACGTCTGACCAGCGTGATTGTTTATAGTTTGATTAATATGTCGACAAATCCCGACAATAAGAAGGCAAAAACGTTGCTTTGTCCACGTCTGCGTTGTGATTGGCTGTTTTTCTGTCCTTGTTGCCGGGCAGATCTGAGTCACCTGCGAGAGAGGAACGTGGAGGATCTGTCCGGAGGAGAGCTGCAGAGGTTCGCCTGCGCCGTCGTCTGCATCCAGAGGGCAGACATGTGAGGAAACCAGCCCGAGCCGCCAGTCCCGGACTATATCATCTCAACAGAAACACGCAGGCTGACGTTGTGCTTGTCTCTCTCCTCAGTTTCATGTTCGATGAACCGTCCAGTTACCTGGACGTGAAACAGAGGCTGAAGGCCGCCATCACCATCCGCTCGCTCATCACCCCGGACAGGTGACCCTCTTCATTCACTTCAGTCTCAAAGTACTTGTGAGGTATTTTCACAGTGTGGTACTTAGACTTCTCTTTATTGATCCTTTTTGGAGGAAATTGAAAATTCCAGCAGCAGTTTTAGCAAGAAAAAAGAAATAAAAACGTAGATAAAAAAGACAGCAAAATAACAGTAATAATAATAATTACAACAACAATAAGAACATTTGTCAAATAAACAAAGAAAAGACCATAAATTATTATTAAAATGTAAGTGTTGAGTCCAGTGTTAAAGTGACCAGGTGTGCATGTCTGTATGTATGCATGTTTGTAATATTTATATTATGTATACTTATGCATTTTCTTCCCCATTGTTTAACTGGACACGCACTGACAAAATACAACTAATTTCAAAATAAAACACCCAGATTTGTGCAGAAGAAAACGTTCTCTCAGGTCCGATCCTGTGGCTTTATTTTTCATGTCTCTGTTGGGGAGTCTGAGGGTCCCATAAAGCTGTAAAAATGTCTCGTTGAGACATTGAGGTCACCCAGATAGCTCAGTTGGGAGATCGGGTGCCCATATATGGAGGTTTACTCCTCGACGCAGCATCCCCGGGTTCGACTCCGACCCGCGGCCCTTTGCTGCATGTCATTTCCCACCTCTATTCCCTTTCAAATCTTACCCTGCCCTGTCAATTAAAGGCCTAAAAAGCCCGAAAAATAATCTTTGAAAAATAAAATAAAATGTCTCATTGAAAAGAATGACTTTTTATAAAAGTTTACTTTCACAAAAATGTTATTTACACAATGAGATTTTTGATCAAATAGTCTCCAGAAATTACTTAATGACTTTGTGGGTAACGGCTGATTATAGACCAGCTACAGCTGTCTGGTATGACGTCATCACTTTACTGTAACAGAGCCTGTAAAACAAGGTAAAGACAACACTTACCATAGTACTATTTAGTTATCTAGTCTCATATCGCCATATTGATACATCAATATAATAATAATAATAATAATAATACATTTTATTTAAAGGCGCCTTTCTCGGCACTCAAGGACGCCGCAAAAGGAATTCATATATTAAAACCAGCAAAACAAATACTATACAATACTATACAACAGCAAAACAACGGAACAGGCAGGGCAACAGACATTTCGGTGGAATAAGCAGTTTTAAACAGATATGTTTTTAGTTGAGACTTGAAACGGGATCGAATGAATCGATGTTTCTGAGTGGGGGGGTAATAAGTTCCCGAGATGGGGAGCAGAGCAGCCGAATGCTATATATTCCCTATATATTCTAGATATATATTCTAGATATATATTCCCTATATATTCTCCAGCCTTACTGTTAGGTTGCTAATCTTCCTCCACGCCATGGTTGTGCGTTGCAGGTACATCATCGTGGTGGAGCACGATCTCAGCGTGTTGGACTACCTGTCGGACTTCATCTGCTGCCTGTACGGCGTCCCCAGCGCCTACGGAGTCGTCACCATGCCCTTCAGCGTCAGAGAGGGTACAACTCACACCAACCAACCCCCAAATCAACCAACCCCCAAATCAACATAATCATGTATTCTTTATGATTATCATATAATAGAGGGGCAACACCTGTAGTTCCAAACTCATCCTGCAGGGTTAATTGTTAGTTATTTGCCCAAAATCACTAGAAATGTAACTGTAGCAAGCATCAAGACCACCTTAGTCCAGTCCAAGACCAGGACTAGTCGAGGTCCAAGTCAAGACCAAGTCCAAAGAAGTCTGAGTCCAAGATCAGGACTAGTCGAGTCCAAGAAATGACCAAGTCCAGGACAGAAAAAAGGTCTTATGCATGACAGTATCAAGACAATCATTTTTGGTTTTTACTTTCCCTCCAATATTATTATCAACATCATAAGACACCTGGACTCGGTCCAGACCAGAAGCCATATTGGGCAAGACCAGTGGCCGAGGCAAGTCCGAGTCCAAATACTAGCGAGTCCGAGACCATAGCAAAACGGTCTTGAGTCCGGACTCAAGTCCAAGACCTGAATCGAGTACTACAGCCTTAGCAAGCATCTCACTGTCCCTAACCTATCCTCATTTAAATGAGATCTTTAGACACTACAAAACGCCTGGAAGTCCAAAGAGTCGTTGCTATGGAGATGATGGTGGGGTTTTTCTAAGGTGTTCATTAAGTCTCGGTGTGCCTAATGTGCCACAACATGGGTTACCTCTTACTTTCAGGTATCAACATCTTCCTGGACGGGTACGTTCCCACGGAGAACCTCAGGTTTCGTGAGACCTCGTTGGTCTTCAAGGTGGCCGAGACGGCCAATGAGGAGGAGGTGAAGAGACTCCGACACTACCAGGTCTGTTCAGGTCCTCTGGTTCTAGACCTCTGCTGCCAACACTTTCTCCTCTTCCTCCCTCTCATTCATCACCATCTCTGGCTGAATTTAAAGGTCCCATGACATGGTCTCTTTGGGTGCTTTTATATAGACCTTAGTGGTCCCTAATACTGTATCTGAAGTCTCTTTATAAAGACCTTAGTGGTCCCTAATACTGG
>NC_048425.1:1291585-1296142 GCF_013103735.1 Etheostoma cragini
CTGAAGTCTCTTTATATAGACCTTAGTGGTTCCTAATACTGTATCTGAAGTCTCTTTTATATAGACCTTAGTGGTCCCCTAGTACTATATCTGAAGTCTTGTATAATAAAAGATGACATTTAATGACATTTTGAGCATGTCTAGAGACTAAAAACACGATATTAAAACCCGTTGAAACCTGTTGGGAGCTAACGCTAGCAGGAGGATAACACGGTGTAAGCAGCACCGATTGGTTTAGTTTGTCTCTCTACTGACAGCACTACACATAAAAAAAGAGGATCAAAAAGACAGACCTACATGTTGAAATCAACCGTTAGTCTCCTTTAATATTAGCTAAACTCAGCCCTGGTTTCTGTAATAAACAGGACTTTGAGCGAGGAGGATTCTGTGTGACTAACTGCTGATGTTTCTCATCGTGGTCCAGTATCCAGAAATGGTGAAGACGATGGGCGAGTTCTCGCTGGAGATCAAACCCGGAGAGTTTTCAGACTCCGAGATCATGGTGATGCTGGGAGAGAACGGTGAGTATTGGTGAAACGGGGGCCGCTGGGTGGAAAAAGCCAGAGGATCACCAGAGTCATCAGGCTTCATCCTCTTGGACTCATGAACGAGATTTCACGTCGCAGCATTCCTCCAGTAGCTGCTGAGCTGATTGTAGACCAACCACGTCACCCGGAGGGTTTAATGTAATAATAATATGTAATATAAATAATATAATTTGATGAGTGTGTTTGTGTTCAGGCACCGGGAAGACGACTTTCATCAGGATGTTGGCTGGAGGACTCAAACCTGATAGTGGAGGTGAGTCTCACTCTCACGCATGCACACAAGCTCACTTGCTTACTCGCTCACACACACACACACACACACGCATGCATGCACTCACTCTCTCTCTCTCTCTCCCCTGCTCTCTTTCCTTCCAGGTGAGGTTCCCATCCTGAACGTGAGCTACAAGCCTCAGACCATCAGCCCCAAGTTCAAGGTCTGTTCAATCACTTCAAACCTCTATGTAGAGCGATACGATATCGTAGTGTTCACACAATATTTACACAATGAGGTCCTTGATAAATAATCAGTAATGTGGATATTACGACTAAGTGAGTAAATGATGATAACAGTTACAACGTTCTGGTGAGTTTAGAAAAGGACTTCATCACATTCCTGTAACGCAGCCTTCAAAACCAGGAAATGACAACACGATATCCAAAATCTCAGATGATATCTCGGCTCATATCACCGTATCGATATACTGCCCCGCTCCATTTTATAGATACATTTTTATTTGTTTTATCTGAACTTATTACTGTTTTTGTGCTGGGCGTCAATTACACCTTGTTAAAGTTTTTTGTTTCAAAGTGTCCGATTTAAAAGTGTGTGTCTACCTGTGTGTGTGTGTGTGTGTGTGTGTGTGTGTGTGCAGGGCAGCGTCAGAGCTCTGCTGCACGAGAAGATCCGAGACGCCTACACTCACCCGCAGTTCATCACCGACGTCATGAAGCCGATGCAGATCGAAAGCATCATCGACCAGGACGTAAGACACACACAGGAGTACACACACACACACACACACATTTACCAGCTGTTGTCTATGATTAGCAGAGATTACAAACAAAATGTCAACACAGGAAGTCTTCCTCCATGTTTACCTTTTTTTTTTTTAATGAAGGCCAGTATTGTGCAGGTATTTAGCAACACACACACACTCTTTTATCTCTATGAACTGAACATTTCGCTGAATCACAAAGGCAGAACCACTCTGATCTTTTACTTTACTACATTTGACAATAACACGATGTAAAGACACTTCCTGTAATCCCAGTTTGGAGGGTAGAGGTCACAGGCCTTGGACTTTTATTGAGAAAACAAATAAAGGAGAAAGGATGGACCCAATGAGGGAGGAGTGACTCCCTCTCTCTCTCTTCCCCCCCCCCCACCCCCTGCAGGTGCAGAACCTGTCTGGTGGCGAGCTGCAGCGAGTCGCCCTCACGCTGTGTTTGGGGAAACCGGCGGACGTCTACCTGATCGACGAGCCGTCGGCCTACCTGGACTCGGAGCAGAGGCTGATGGCCGCCAGGGTCATCAAGAGGTCACCTTTCATTCTCTCTACCTCTCCTCCCTCCTTTCCTCTCGTTTGGCCTCACTTTCTCTCTTTTTCTTCCCTGTTCTCTACATCTTTAAACACTTTTCCTCCTCCACTTTTCATATTTCCTTTCCTCACTACCTCATTCATATTTTTTATCCCTTCCTCCTTTGTCATATTTCCCCCTCTTCCTTCATATTTCCCTCCCTTCCTCTACCCTCATTTCTATTCCTTTCTCCTTCATTTTTACATTTGCCTTCTTTCATCTCTCACTTTTTCCTCCTTCATAGTACTCTCCCTTCCTGCCTCATATTTCCCTTCTTTCATCACGTTTCCTTCCTCTCTTCCACCCTCACCCGTTCTTCATATTTCCCTTTTCCACACACGCTACTTCACATCTCCTCATTCCATTTCCTACTTCCTTCACATCCTTTTCCCCCTCCGTCTCCATCCTGCGTAACTCTGGTGTGTGTGTGTGTGTGTGTGCAGATACATCCTCCACGCCAAGAAGACGGCGTTCGTGGTGGAGCACGACTTCATCATGGCGACCTACCTGGCCGACAGAGTCATCGTGTTTGACGGCGTTCCCTCCAGGGCGACCGTCGCTAACACGTAAGACATTTACACGTTAACCTAATGACTCTCTACAGTCTTTTACTTATTCATTAATATCTCTCCGTTTGTGTGTGTGTGTGTGTCCATCAGGCCTCAGGGTCTGTTAGCGGGGATGAACAGGTTTCTGGCGCTGTTGGAGATCACGTTCAGGAGAGACCCGAACAACTTCAGACCACGCATCAACAAACACAACTCTATCAAGGTACACACACCGACGTAACACACCAGCATGACAGTAGGATGATGATGATGATAAATAAGGTTTGTTGTGAAACCTTCTGCGTGCCAAGTCAGCTCTGAGATTTAAAAAAAGACAAAGTATTTAATGGGCAGTGTCTGAATGAATACATTGATGAACTGCCAGTGACTCATTGCTGCCCCTGCTGGTAACTTATGGGAATTACAACAACAATGATAAGCAGTTTAGTTTTTAAGAGCAATATGAGTCTCTTTATTGTATTTGTTTTACAGGAACAGTTATTATGTTTAAGTATTTGTGTCATAGAGAGTAGATATCGTGGGCGCCTGGGTAGCTCACCTGGTAGAGCGGGCGGCCATGTGCAGAGGCTCAGTCCTCAACGCAGCAGCTCAGGGTTGGTGTCCCACCTGCAGCCATTTGCTGCATGTCTTTCCCCCTTTCCGGTCTATTAAAGTCAAAAATGCCCCAAAAAGAGTAGATATTGTATCACAGGTATTACCTTGAGGCTTCTGTACGTACTAACAGGACTGTGATTGTGTGTGTGAACGTCTCATTTCCTAATATTTGTACTTAATGACTGAGCGTTGTCCTCTCTGTCTCCCAGGACACGGAACAGAAGAAGAGTGGAAACTACTTCTTCCTGGACGACTAAAACGACTTCCCGTGTGACCAACAGAGACTTCCTGCGGCGCTTCATGGGGCTGCGTTCGACACGTGGCTGCACTCTGAACGCCGCCACGAACCGAGCTGCGTTCAACAAACGGCAGATATGTTTAAAACAAACTATCGTGATCAATTGAAAAGATGAATAAAAACCCATCGGCCTTTAATGTTGTGAAGCGTCATTCTGTGTCAGTTATCCTGAACGTGCGAGGCTGTAATCACAACCCAGCGACATTGTGTAACATTAAGCAGCGTATTTTAACTCATGCATTTACATCAAATGATAATAAACTGATGCTGCCTGATCCAAGACCCGTTTCTGTCTTCATTTACTATGTCTGATGGTCTCTGTACTCGTACTACCAACCCAACGGCATCTCTCCAGGCCCGGCGCTGGCTACGGCAGAACACACCATAATAAACTGACTTTTTTCCACTCTTTTTACATGCTATACCATGACGTTTGTGACATAATATACTAAATTTTATTCGACATTCTGTACTATGACATTTTTTAACATCTAATACTATGACATTCTTTCCACTTTTTTCAACATACTATACTGACTTTTTTTCCAGTCTTTTTTCAACATACTATGACATTTTTTCCACATGCTAATCTTTGACTTTTTTTGACATGCTGTGACATTTCTTCGACATACTATATTACACTATGACATTTTTCCACTCTTTCGACATTACACACAAATTTGATGGTAACTCAAGACATCTAATAAAACTGGGTAGATGTTCCCATCGTCGAGTTGTTTTTAATCATAACTTAATACATCAATACAGTCTGACAGGGACAGACACTTTTGTCTGTCCATTTAGTTATATGCTTTTTTCCAACATACCATTCTATGACGTTTTTACCACAAACTGTACTATGGACAATACATGCACTGGAGGATCCCGTTGTAATCGGATGTACCTTTTCATGTCTGTTGTTTGATATCTGCTCGGCTGAACCATAAGAATTGTGTCTCCTTCATGAAGG
>NC_048425.1:1296242-1303334 GCF_013103735.1 Etheostoma cragini
ACTTTTTTCGATGTGCTATACTATGACGTTTTTATGACTTTTTTCGCTGTGCTATACTATGACTATTTTCGATGTGCTATACTATGACTATTTTAGATGTGCTATACTATGACTATTTTCCATGCGCTATACTATGACTTCATTACTTTTTTTCGATGCGCTATACTATAACTTTTTTCGATGTGCTATACTATGACTTTTTTCGATGTGCTATACTAGGACTTTTTTTCCATGTGCTATACTATGACTTTTTTCGATGTGCTCTACTATGAATTTTTTCGATGTGCTATACTATGACTTTTTTCGATGTGCTCTACTATGAATTTTTTTCGATATACTATACTATGACATTTTTTTCCAGTGTTTCCAATATATGACATTTTTTTTCTCTCATTTTGACATACCATACCGTGACATTTTTTCAACATGCTATACTATGACAAATTTTTCAACATACTATAATGTGACATTTTTACATGACATCCAAAAGTGAATTACATCTGCTTTTGTAATACAAAGTGGATATTGATGTTCTGTCTGGTCAGGCTGGGCATCTCCTCCGCCCGCCCTGCGCTCCGGAGCATCCTGTGACCTTCACAAGGTCAGTCAGTCAGTAGAGGCTCATTTTTTTAGACATATAAAACAATGACTTTTTTCCACTTTTTTCGATATACTATGATTTTCTTTTGACATACTATACTATACCAGGGTACAAGCGTCTGAAATGGATTCCCTTTGGAGGGCGGCTGGCGTCTTGAGGAAGAACCAGGACTAGGTGGAGAGACGTCCAGCTGGGAGGAGGCCTCGGGGAAGACCCAGGACTAGGTGGAGGGACGTCCAGCTGGGAGGAGGCCTCGGGGAAGACGCAGGACTAGGTGGAGGGATTATATCTCCAACCTGGCCTGGGAACGCCTCGGGATCCCCCAGTCAGAGCTGGTTGATGTGGCTCGGGAAAGGGAGGTTTAGGATGCTATAAACATTTTTTTGACATGCTATACTATGACTTATTTCAACTTACTATATTATGACCTTTACCCCTTTTTTCCGACATACTAACCAACCTATGACTGTTTTAAAAGACATAGTATAGTATGTTGAAAAATTCAAAGTAAGGCGTGTTAAAAAAAAGTCATAGTATGTCAAAAAAAGTGGCTAAAAATTCAAAAAGTCAAAGTATAGCATGTTATAAAAAGCCATCGTATGGTATGTTAAAAAAGTAATAAAAAGAATAGTAATTAGGAAAATAAAAGGAAAAATAGTTATATCAAAGTATGTCAAAAAAAGTCAAAATGTAAAAAAAAGTCATAGTATAGTACATTGCTAAGTTATATAATGCATGGTATAGTATATGAAAAAAAAAAAATACTAGTTGACATACTTTACTATGACTTTTTCCAATATAATACGCAGAAAAGCCAGAAAAAAATCAAGGTTTCTGATGACTAAATTTCTGTCAACATGTTTTTTTTTAGTCCAAACTAACAATACAATAATTGTCTGATGACTGCAACCTTAAAATAGCAGTGAGGGATTTTTTTAGGCAAAATTGGCTTAGCTTAGCTCTGTGAATAACACAAACCGAGAGGCCGCCTGAAACAATGTTTTATTTATTCAAATCGCATAGAAAAAACACCAACAACTTCAGCTCTGTGCAGCGGTGTTTCTCAAACTCGGCAGAAAAAAGAAGATAAGACAGTAAATTAGCAAACGTAAGGCACTGAATCTCTAGATTTGAGTTGTTCAAAATGTGGCGAGAGAAAGAAAAATAAACCCCAGTACTGAAGAAAAATAAGACAAATACACACAAGGTACGACGAGACACAGTCGATTAAAAAGACTATTTGGTGTCTGACTGTCCCACACCAGACTCCCATGCACACGGCGGTGCTTTTAAAGCAGCACCGCCCTCTTAAAGCTGTTCTCAAATTAGATTTCACGAGAATAAATCCGATTTTTTGCCGATATAATTCTTTGTTTTTAGCTCGAGCTGCTAACTGATGCTTAAAAGAAATGCTCAGTTAACTTGGTTGACGCTTCTTTTTGCTGAAATGTGCTTACATTTCCAAAGCTTCGTGGACACGCTAAACTCTCCGTTGCTGCGTTTAAAGGATGCTAAAGAGTCCGAAATTTGGCTATTAAAGATATATTTTTGGAAATATTGTTGAATGAGAAAACGGAGTCCACGTACGATGAATATGAAGCTATGACAGGAACAAGGCTAAAGCTCTATCCAAAGGTAGAAAGAATAAGTTACTTTAGTTACTTTTCAGCAGAGCCGAGCTAGCGGTTTCCTGCCGTCTCAAGCCTTCATGCTAAGCTAAGTCGCTGCTAGCTGTAGCTTCATATTTAGCATCCAGACATACGATTGATTCAAATATTCTCATCTAACTCCCAGCAAGGAGAAAAAAAACAAAAACAAATCCTCTTCCAGTGTCCTCTAATCTTATTGGCTGGGAGCTAGTATCCTCTCTCCCGGCCCCTCCCCCTGTGGGAGGAGTTAAACTGCACGTAGTTTAGCCCCGCCCCCGCCTCACCTCCTTGCCTCCGTCTGTGGGCTCCCCTCCCTGAATCATGGCCCCCCCTCCCTCTCCCGCCTCTGTAGCCCTTCCTTTGCCCTCTGGGGTTAAAGGTCGGCGGTCTGAACCCCGGCGACTCCTCCCAGTCGTCCTCCGTGCTGCAGCCCACGGACAGGGAGTCCGCCATGGCAACGGTCGCCAGGTAACCGTCCGACGGCGCCAGCGAGACGTACGCGCCGGCGTGATTGGGTTGTTTTCGATGGCCCCGGTAACCGCGGCCGGGGCTGCTGTCGCCACCGTGGACGGCCGTCTTGGAGACGATGTCGTACGGCGTCGGCGAGGCGGGGCAGCTGCCGGGCTTCATGGTTGCCATGGGAACATTCGTGACGTCGGTGTTTGAAACCAGCTTCATCTGAGAGGAGAGAGACTCGATTTACCACGAAAAAATGTTACGTTATGGAATTTTTTACACATACTCATTAGTACAATATGACATTTACCCACTTGTTTTCCAACACACTCGAGATTTACTACAGCTACATTTAAATGTCGGACGTCAACTTTTAGTCTTTTAGAGCCAGGAGTGACCATTTTAGGACAAAAGGGCGGAGCTGGAGAGGATGACGCCGTTAAAGGGAAACTACGCAGCTTTTTTCCCGCTTAATTATCCTAAACAACAACAACAACAACAGCAGCAATTGAGAATTTCACACTATCGACATGGTTGAGACGGCAAAAAAGAAGAATGTAGCAAGGAAAGCATCGTCGGATGAACAGAGAGAGAGAGAGAGAGAGAGAGAGAGAGAGAGAGAGAGAGAGAGAGAGAGAGAGAGAGAGAGAGAGAGAGAGAGAGAGAGAGAGAGAGAAACGGCAGACTGAACCGGGGGGGGGGTCCTCTATAGAGAAACCAGAGAAAGTGAGAAAATCGCAAAGAAATGGCCAAAACTCCATTAAGCCAGTGCCTGTAAGGTTTCAACGGTGCTAATCTTAACGTTAAAAAGGGGAAATCTCCGATCTTCAGCCCTTCTGGAGAGGCATCCAGGGGAGTTTTGCATGAGGGTAAACGCGGAAAAGTCCGACAGCAAAGTCTGCGCTTGGTTAAGATTCTCATTGTCAGATTAAGATTTTGATTTATTTGATAAGGACTATTCACAATAAATCAACATTTCTATGAAAGCGCCAGCGTTAGCCTGACGGCTAGTTTTCAACTGTAGTCCTAGGTACCCAGCATGCACGTCTTTGTGTTGGCAGGAAACCGGAGCACCCGGAGGAAACCCACGCAAACACGGGGCCAACATGGAACTCCACATAGAAAGACCCGGGACCCCGGGCCCGGGACCAGGGTCCAGACCGGGGATCAAACTCTGCAGGGCCAACTTGCTTCGAGGCAGCAGTGCTAATCTCTGAGTTAACATCCCCAACAACAAATGACTATGGAAGTAGTTGTACCTGTAGTACCATGAGTACACACAGTGTGTGTGTGTGTGTGTGTGTGTGTGTGTGTGTGTGTATGTCGTACAATGGGTGTGTTGTTGAGTGGGGGGTCCACCAGCAGCACCATTTTGGTAGAACTGTCTCCCAGTTCGTTCTTGAGGGCTGATGGGAAAGAAAAAAAACAACAACTTCATATTCAAAGTTTCAATGACAAATATTGTACGTGGCTCTCAGCTTGGAATTTAAGGCCTTCATTACCCAGAAACCCTTTCTGCCATCAGAAAGTAATTTACCCACAAAAAAAGGCACGACTTGGTGGATTGACAACAACCGTCTACGTACCGAAACCAGGTCCCATCCCGGTTCGGTTGTTGGTAGCATTATCCACGTTAGCAGCAGCAGCAGGACTCTCCAGACCGGCGCCTCGGCCCGGCATGGCGTCCCCGTTGGTGGGCTGACGCTGCTCCAGCGCCCCCTGGCCCCCCTGGAGCTCCTCATGGTTCGGCGAAGACTGGTATCCCATTGAGGAGGGTGGGTACAGCGGGTACAGGTGCCCCTGGGCCTGACCAGGGTGGTAGCCCTGAGACAAGGGTGGGGAAGCCAGATACGATGGACTTTGGCTATGGTATCCGACCGAGTAGTTGGGGTTTCTGGGAGGGGCCATCTGGTGCTGTTGCCAGGAGACCCTGTGAGATGGGGGCTGATTGACAGGGTACCCGGCCTGATTAAAGGAGGGGTCACCGGGATGCAGGGGCTCAGCGGGCAGGGCCTGGTGGTCGTACTGGGGAGGCATTGACGCGGACGTCGGAGGGTACGGGGTGTACTCGTCCTGGTGCCTGGAGGGAGGGTACTGGGGGGGAGGGGACGGGGAGCGGGAGGGGAGCTTGGGGTGTAAGGTGTGGGCCTGCTGCAGGGGGAGCAGGTACATGTAGGGGGGGTACATGGGCATGGAGTACGCCTGGAGAGAGGAGCAGAAGCAGGGATGAATACCAACACACTGGGTGACTCCCCGATGTGAGGAGAGGGCAGAGTGGAGTCGTGCACGCTCAGATTTAAACAGTTTACGACATAACTGCCATCCTCAAGTTTGGGAGATCCATGAAATGATGAAGTTCTCTCATTACAAACAGGGCCCGTCGTGTGTGTAGAGCCAGCGTATTTTACCATGTAAATATTAGAACTCTAAAGCTTTTATTGTGAAGTGTATGCGGACTCTCGGGTGACGCTGCAGTTCTTACCTTGACACCCAAGTTGAAGAAAAACTTCAAGATGTTGAGATCTGCAGAGAAAGACACATTAAGCATCTCAGCTTCTGGGTAAATGTGACCTTGTGTACATTTTATACACACTAATAATCGACAAAATCATCATCAGATTTATGATAATAAAACCTATTTCCTATGGGTATTATTATTTAATCTATGTATGTAAGTCTATCTTGTCTAGCCAAAGGATTTCTTCACATTGTAAACTGTATTTAACTGTATTTCTTTTTTTAATATACAGTGAGGACAATAAGTATTTGAACATCCTGCTTTTTTGAAAGTTCTCCCACTTAGAAATCATGGAGGGTCTGAAATTGTCCTCGTAGGTGCATGTCCACTGTGAGAGACATAATCTAAAACAAAAATATGGGGTGGACAGGTGTCTTTATGCTGCTAACGACCTCAAACAGGTGTATCTAATATCTAAAATTAGGATAATAAATGGAGGGGGGGAGGTGGACACTTTGAAGACAGACTATCAGGTCTTTGAGGGTCAGAATTCTAGTTGATAGACAGGTGTTCAAATACTTATTTCCACCTGTATCACACAAATAAATAGTTAAAAAATCATACATTGTGATTTCTGGATGTCTTTTTTTAGATTATGTCTCCCCCAGTGGACATGTCTCTCACAGTGGACATGTCTCTCACAGTGGACGTGCACCTACGATGATAATTTCAGTCCCTACATGATTTCTAAGTGGGAGAACATGCAAAATAGCAGGGTGTTCAAATACTTATTTCCTCACTGTGTATCGGCCGATATATCGGAATATTTGATTTAAATAACCAAATACTTGCATCGATATTGACCTTAGAAATTGGTCGGGCTCTGGTCTGAACTGTGTCCGACTGTGAGACTATTCGGGGGTCACCCCCTAAACAACTGTCCTACTAATCTTGTCCAGCTCACCTGGCGGCAGGTCCTGCCCCGATTTGCTGGAGGAGAAGGTCGGAGTCGGAGCGACTTCGCCCTTCTCCCCCTGGGGGAACCCGGGGTACAGGGGGTCCTGGTAGAGCTGGGACAGCTGCTGCAGAGGGACCGCTCCGGGGATGGACGGGTGGTGATGGGGCGGAGCAGCCTGCAGCTGAGGGTGGTGAGCGGGGGGCGGAGGAGGGTGAGCCGGAGACTCGGGGTGAGGCTGAGGGGCCTCCGTTTGGTTCTGAGTGATGGAGGAGTGGGTACGGGGAGAGGGATGGGAGGTGGAGAGAGAGAGGGAGGGATGTGGGACTTGGGAGGGGTGAGGAGGCGTCCGGACGTGGAGGTGAGGATGGGTGACAGGAGGCTGCAGAGAGGCCGGGACAGGAACTGAGGTCTGGGAGGGGAGGGGGTACGAAGCTGCTGGAGTGGAGTGAGAGGACTGGGCCTGGGCCACCACGGACTGGGTCTGTGAGGGGTACTGGGACTGTGAAGGGTACTGGGACTGTGAAGAGTATTGGGACTGGGCCTGTGAAGGGTATTGGGACTGGGCCTGTGAAGGGTATTGGGACTGGGCCTGTGTAGGGTACTGGGACTGGGCCTGTGAGGGGTACTGGGAGTGGAGGTGGGAGATAGAGCACTGAGGGAAGGAGGGCGGGACAACAGACGTCTGGGTCTGTGGCAGAGAGGCCACTTCAGAGTGGGACTGAGGCTGGAGCTGTTGATAACAGGAGTGGGCCTCGTTCTGCCTCTGGGGCGTCAGGTTCTGGGTCTTTTGCAGCAGAGAAGGCTGGGTCTGGGAAACCGAGACGGGGCTCTGGTTTGGGGGCAGAGACCTGTGAGGTTGAATCTGCGACAGCGAGGCCTGGCTCTGGAAGGTCTGCGATGCAGTCTGAGTAGCTCCAGGATCTGGCAAAGAAACTAGAGGGAGCGAGAGAGGGGGGGGGGGGGGGGGGGG
>NC_048425.1:1303434-1306586 GCF_013103735.1 Etheostoma cragini
AATTACTGCTAGCTAACATGCTAGTTAACATTAACATAGACACAGGCTAATTACTGCTAGCTAACATGCTAGTTAACACACTCTCTCACACACACACACACACACTTTATCTCTTTCTCTCTCACACACACACTCTCTCTCTCACACACACACACACTCTCTTCCTCTCTTTCTCTCTCTCTCACACACACACACACACACACACACACACACACACTCTCTCTTTCTCTCTCTCTCACACACACACACTCTCTCTGTGTGTGTCTGTCTCTCTCACACACACACACACACACACACACACACGCACGCTCTTTCTCTCACACACACACACACACACACACACACAGAATTCAGGTTGCGTTTCTCCAAAAGTCGACTCTGTCTCAACTTTATTTCAGTATTGAAGGAAAAACTAAAACGAATATTGGACTCCCAAAACTGGAAAACTACCGACCGAATGAATGAATGAATGAATGAATGAATATCCGATTAGTCTCGTATTCATATCCAGCCCCAATTGTCCCGTTAGTTGGACAGCTAAGACAAAGGACAGACGTACGGTCTTGTTTCTCTGGAGTTTCCTCTTGTCTGATCCCTTCCTCTTCCCTCCGTCACTCTGCATCTGACGAGTCAAATCAACACATTCACAGTTATTTAAATTAATTAAAAAAGGCAAAAAAATCTCAAATCACCGAGAAAAACGACACGCTTCTTACACACTGATAATCAAATAAAACGGGAATTAAAAAAGCATGTGTTTTTGTAAACAAATGACTCTCTTCCTTTAGGTCACGTGTGTCAAACTCAAGGTCCGCGGACCAAATACGGCCACTCGCAAATTGTAATCAGGTCTAGTTGTGCGCCAAACCAAAAAGATGGGAAAAGATTGGTTTTTCAACCTGTAATTACGCTGAATTTCAGTCAGAAAATAGCCACAGAAGAAGAAATTTTCAAATTCAGGTTGTGAAACTGGCTGTTGTGAGTCAGCTGGGTGGTAGCCTGCTTTTTTTTTTTTAGGGGTGTGGAAAAAATAAAATAAATGAAACAATGAATTGATTTAAGCTCTACCGATTCAAAATCAATTCATAGAAATCCAAAAATCAATTCATGTTCTTTTTTTTAATGATTTTTTCTTCTTTTTGGTTTTGTAATACTATGTATACTATCACATGGGAAACTGATGTCGGGTAACAACATGTACGTAATGGGAATTGTCTACTCTATAATTTACAGGTAGAGCTGGTCTAGACCGCTCTATAATTTACAGATAGAGCAGGTCTAGACCGCTCTATAATTTACAGGTAGAGCAGGTCTAGACCGCTCTATAATTTACAGATAGAGCAGGTCTAGACCACTCTATAATTTACAGATAGAGCAGGTCTAGACCGCTCTATAATTTACAGGTAGAGCAGGTCTAGACCGCTCTATAATTTACACGTAGAGCTGGTCTAGACCACTCTATAATTTACAGATAGAGCAGGTCTAGACCGCTCTATAATTTACAGATAGAGCTGGTCTAGACCACTCTATAATTTACAGATAGAGCAGGTCTAGACCGCTCTATAATTTACAGATAGAGCAGGTCTAGACCGCTCTATAATTTACACATAGAGCAGGTCTAGACCACTCTATAATTTACACATAGAGCAGGTCTAGACCACTCTATAATTTACAGATAGAGCAGGTCTAGACCGCTCTATAATTTACAGGTAGAGCAGGTCTAGACCACTCTATAATTTACAGATAAAGCAGGTCTAGACCGCTCTATAATTTACAGGTAGAGCAGGTCTAGACCGCTCTATAATTTACAGGTAGAGCAGGTCCAGACCGCTCTATAATTTACAGGTAGAGCAGGTCCAGACCGCTCTATAATTTACAGATAGAGCAGGTCTAGACCACTCTATAATTTACAGATAGAGCAGGTCTAGACCACTCTATAATTTACAGATAGAGCAGGTCTAGACCGCTCTATAATTTACAGATAAAGTAGGTCTAGACCACTCTATAATTTACAGATAGAGCAGGTCTAGACCACTCTATAATTTACAGATGGAGCAGGTCTAGACCACTCTATAATTTACAGGTAGAGCAGGTCTAGACCGCTCTATAATTTACAAATAGAGCAGGTCTAGACCGCTCTATAATTTACAGGTAGAGCAGGTCTAGACCGCTCTATAATTTACAGGTAGAGCAGGTCTAGACCTCTCTATAATTTACAGGTAGAGCAGGTCTAGACCGCTCTATAATTTACAGGTAGAGCAGGTCTAGACCGCTCTATAATTTACAAGGACCCAACAGTTCTAGTAGTTTCCTCCAGAGCACGCGACAGTGCGACAGTTGCGAGGAAAAACTTCATTTTAGGAAGAAACCCAGGACAGACCCAGACCCCGGTCTTGGTGGGCGGAGTCTGATGGGGCGGGTGGGTTTGAGATGAATAGTTGCATCAACAGTCACAATGAAAGATAATGGAACAGTGACTAAAAAAAGTTTAATTTGGGGAGAGGGGAAATAACATGTTAGATAACGTGTTGACGATTAACACCTACACATGAAGCATTACAGGAACCCAGGAGAGTTGGGAGGAGAGCATATATAACCCTCTCAAAAAAGATGAAATGAATGAGTGAAAGTCAAATTAAATGTCTTTAATTTGGTAAGCAGCCTCACCCGTCACCCCTGCTTTAGGTCCCCGGATAAAGAACCATTGTTAATCGTTGTCTCGTCGTGGATGAAGATGATGTAATAAGCGTTTTACAGCCACGTTATCGGTGTCTTTGAACTCACCCCGAGGGCGGGGAAGCTGTGTTCATCCCTCAGCTGGATCTCCACCAGCGCCACGTTCCTCTCCTCCTCCTCTTTGGCCAAACGCTCCGCCTCCGTCACACCGAACGCAGATTCTATCGTGCTCACGGACTTCCTGTAACACACACACACACACACACACACACATGCGCACGCACACACAGATATTAACAGGATCGCTCACAACGCTTCCATCATTTTTCTTCATGGAGGAGAGAAATTTTAAGCTGCTTTATATCATCAAATATAGACCTTAATGGTCCCTAATACTAGATCTGAAGTCTCTTTTATATAGACCTTAGTGGTCCCTAATACTGTATCTGAAGTCTCTTTATATAGACCTTAGTGGT
>NC_048425.1:1306686-1315875 GCF_013103735.1 Etheostoma cragini
ACACACACACACATACACACACACACACACACACACACACACAGTCACACACACACAGTCACACACACACAGTCACACACATTTAAAACGCAACTTATGACAACAGACTTTACCTGAGGACACTGAACGTGTCACACACCTGGCAGCGGTTTCCTACGGTGAACTGCATCCCAGCAGCGATGAAGTAGTCCCTCTTCTGTTGGGCTGAAAGGAACAAACACAAACATCTTTTAATAATAAGATTATTATAATAATAATAATAATAATTTTATAAACCCGATCCCAATGTTAGATTATAAAAACTTCCTGGTGGGCGCCCAGGTAGCTCGGTTGGTAGAGCGGGCGCCCATACACTAGAGGTTTGCACCTCCTCGTTTGACTCCGCCCTGAGGCCCTTTGCTGCCCATTTGAAATCCTTTTATGATTTATGACTCCTTTTTAAACATATATCGGCCGAAATATCGGAATTTGGGATTTTAAACAACCAAATATTTGTGTCGGTATCAGCTTTAATAATCCTTTATCTGTCGGGCTTTAATGGAAATGTCTGAGAGATCCTTTATGTGGATAATATATAAAGGACGGCACTAATAAAAGCCTTTTTATTGACATTTTGCTCCTTTCCTCGGGATATCTTGAAATGTTTGCGTCCAATCAGCAGAAAGCGACAGTTCGTCTGCACGGCTCACCTCTCTTGGTCTTGTGCCAGACGTCGTACTCTATGTTCCTGAACAGAGTCGGGTTCAGTGAACGTCTCACACGATCGGACAGACGACCACGGCCGCCACGGCCCTGAGAGACAGACAGAATAAGACAGAGGGAGAGAGAGAGAGAGAAAGAAAGAGACAGACAGAAAGAGAAAGCAAGAGAGAGAGAGAGACAGAAAGAGAAAGAGATAGACAGAGAAAGAGAGACAGAAAGAGAAATAAATACAGAGAGAAAGAAAGAGACAGGAAAGAGAAATAAAAAAAGACAGAGAAAGAGAGACAGAAAGAAAGGTAGAGTGAGAGAGAAAGACAAACACACGGTTACACTGATATTGTCTTCAACAACAGAGGACGTTAACGGTGTGTTCAGGAACTTAATGTCTCACCCGGTAACTTGTGTGTCTTGAAGTCGCCGCGCTCGGCACGACGTCCTCCCTGCGTCGTAAAAAAACAGCATGAGGACACACACACACACACACACACACACACACACACACACACACACACACACACACACACACACACACACACACACACACACACACACACACACACACACACACACACACACACACACACACACACACACACACACACACACACACACACACACACACACACACACACACACACACACACACACACACACACACACACACACACACACACACACACACACACACACGCTTTTTAAAGACTATCTTTTAGCTTTAAGAAGGACGAGAAGTTTAACAACACTTAAAAAACTACCTTAAAAGAAGATGTGGACGCCGCAGCGAGGCCGGTCTGCTCGGTTGTTTTTCGGGGAATGATTGTAAAGATTTCCAAAGAATATGTCGAGTGTGTTACCTGTCTAACTGGGACGTTTTGGGGACTGACTGGTGGGACTGGAGATCCACTGGTGAGAGATAACGAGGCGTAACCACGTATCAGCTGATTTAAAGAGCTCTCGTTACAGTATTGTGTCGCCAGGTAACTTCCTGTAATGTTGTACGTGGCGTTTTCTTTTCAAAACCAGTTCCTTCCTGACACTATTCTGCAGAGACACCATCGCTGCGTCTGATTGGCTCACAGAAATGCATCAACCCAGAGCATCCCCCCCCCCCCCCCCCCCCCCCCCCCCCCCCCCCCCCCACCAAATCCCAGAATGCATCTGTGGTGTATCCAGATCTTTCTCCAACGTGAGACTACATGCAGGTAGGTAAGAAGTATATTGTGGAAATCTTTCTTTGAGTTGGATTTTTTGGATTAAGATCAAGACGATTGTGATTGGTTTAAAGAGACGCCGATAGACCGGAGCTGTGTGGACTCGCCAGACCCTCCTCCACGGCGCTGTGGAGGAGGGTCTGGCCCAGGTGGACAGGGTTCCTACCAGAGCGGCTCGGCGGGGTCCACGTCGGACTCGTCGCTGCTGTTGCAGGCGTTCATGCCGTCGTCGCTCAGGAGATCGTTGGCCCGGGCGACCCGCTGGCACATGCTCAGAGCGCCGCGCTCCACCCGGAAGACGTCGTCGTACAGCAGCTCGTACAAGATGGCTGACGGAGGAGGACGAGACAAAGGGACGAGACAAAGGGATGAGAAGTCAGGGACGAGAAGAAGTCCGGGACAAGAAGTCCGGGACGAGAAGAAGTCAGGGACGAGACACAGGGACAAGAAGTCAGGGACGAGAAGAAAGTCAGGGACGAGAAGTCAGGGATGAGACACAGGGACGAGAAGTCAGGGATGAGACACAGGGACGAGACACAGGGACAAGAAGTCAGGGACGAGAAGTCAGGGATGAGACACAGGGACGAGAAGTCAGGGACGAGAAGTCAGGGACGAGACAAAGGGCAAAAAAGGATAAAAACCATTCTGCACTTTAAGGATGTGGAGCAATGGACGTAAAGGAGAAGAGGGCAGATGGAGCGATGCAGAGAGAAATAAAGAGAGAAATAATAGAGAAATAAAAAGAGAAATAATAGAGAAATAAAAGAGAGAAATAATAGAGAGAAATAATAGACAAATATTAGAGAAATAATAGAGAGAAATATTAGAGAAATAATAGAGGAATAAAGACAAATATTAGAGAGAAATATTAGAGAAATAAAGGGAGAAATAAAAAGAGAAATAATAGAGAAATAAGAGAAATAATATAGAGAAATAATAGAGAAATACAGAGAAATATTAGAGAGAAATAAAAAGAGAAATAATAGAGGAATAAAGAAAGAAATATTAGAGAAATAATAGAGGAATAATCGAGAAATATTAGAAAGAAATAATCGAGAAATATTAGAGAGAAATAATAGAGAAACAATCACTAAATACGCCTTAGAGCTTTTTGGAGGTTTCCATTCTAAAGACCAAGGGGACATCACTGGTCTTTAATAATAAAGATCCCCGTTAACCGTCCCGTTGAGGACTGACCCGGCTCCCAGAACAGATAGTCTTGGTCTGAAAGGAACCGGGTCCCTGCAACGAGACGTAGATTATCGCTTAGCCCCGTCCCAAACCGCGGGACCTCTTCACAGGACCAAAGGACAGGAAGTAGGAAGTCCTTTATTACTGGAATTAATAAAGTACTCCGACTCAACTCTACAGATCTGTGGGCCAGAGTTAAAAAAAAAAACTGAATTTAGTGTGAAACACTCACACTGGCAGAGAGCGGCGTCCTTCACGTGGCTGATGGAGTAAACGCTGTCGTAGTGATTCCCGTTCAGAAAACACAACCGCACCTGAGAGGAGGAGAAGAAGAAGAAGAAGAAGAAGAAGAAGAAGAAGAAACAAAATGAGTTTAAAAATCCCCAAATTCAGGATTTTGCAGAATTCCAGCCACTAGAGCCTTTCTTTAGCATGTGCCATTTATGTGTCTGTAGCTTCTCTGGCAGAGAAAGGGAAGGTAACCTTCCCTCTTATGACCTCATAAGGGGCAAGATTGGAGGAAGACAGAAGCGGTTCAAGTTTTCTATTCTCACCTTGTCCTTGAAGTTGTTGTCTGTGATGTTGACGGCTGGTTTGCCGGGCTCCTGGAAGATCAGGAAATCCCTCCTACAAAGACACAGAGACAGACACAGAGACACAGAAACACACAGAGACACACAGACACAGAGACACACAAACACACACAGACACACAGACACACAGACAGAGACACAGAGACACACAGATACACACACAGAGACACAGACAGAGACACACAGACAGAGACACACAGACACAGAGACACACAGAGACAGAGACACACAGAGACAGAGACACACAGACACAGAGACACACAGACACACACACACAGACACAGAGACACACAGACACACAGAGACAGAGACACACAGAGACAGAGACACACAGACAGAGACACACAGACAGAGACACACAGACAGAGACAAACAGACACACACACACAGACACACAGACACAGAGACAGAGACACACAGACACATACAGACAGAGACACACAGACACAGACACACAGAGACAGAGACAGAGACACACAGACACAGAGACACACAGACACACACACACAGACACACAGAGACAGAGACACACAGAGACAGAGACACACAGACACACACACACAGACACAGAGACACACAGACACACAGAGACAGAGACACACAGAGACAGAGACACACAGACAGAGACACACAGACACACACACACACAGAGACAGAAACACAGAATTTCAGAATTGTTTTTAAAACCACAAACAAGCCCCGGGGCAGTTTGACCCGAGAGACAGGAGACGGTCCCGGCGGTTTAGACAACACCAGGGTCTCAATGTTACATGTTGAGAGCTTCTGTACCAAAGGTGCAGGATCAGTGAAGTCCATCTTATATTGTCTCATCTCATGTCCGTTTAACCAACTCTTACCTGTACATGACGGCCAGCGCGTTGATCTCCACCTCTCCCACCCATTGCTGAAAGAGAGGGAACCACAAACTAAATCCATAACATCATATTCATAACATAATTCAGTTATTGTTACATCAAAGACCAACTCCAGAAAAGATGAGCTAGTCCACCAAAACAAGGGGAGAGAAGGACTGACTCCTTACCTGCGGGTCCTGGAGCTTGACGAGGTATTCCTCGAAGTCTCCTTCAATAAACTGCAACACAGGAAACACACGATTATATTATAGGACCCAGGTTAGTCTCCACGCCGTCACATGTAGACGTAGTGCTGCTTGATTATGGAAGGGGGGGGGGGGGGTAATCATCACGATACTTACCCCAAGATACGATATTATTGCGATTTTACACGTATTGCAAATTCTGCACTATATTGCCATTTATAACCTTTTTTCCAACTTCCAATTTTTCTCCAATTTCAAATGACGTCCCCAAAAGAAAACTTTTGCAGCGTCCGTCTCTCCACAAATGTACGTATGTAGAAGCATAAATCACACACAATAGATCACACATAGTGTGTGTGTGTGTCCCGAAAAGCCCATTCTCAACCAGGTGAGACTGTGTGAGACTGTGTAAGACTGTGTAAGACTGCATGAGACTGCGTCAGACTGTGAGAGACTGTATGAGACTGTATGAGACTGTATGAGACTGTATGAGACTGCGTGAGACTGCGAGGCCGCGTGAGACCACGTGAGACTACATGAGACTGCATCAGACTGCGTGAGACTGCGTGAGACTGTGAGACCGCGTGAGACTACATGAGACTGCGTGAGACTACATGAGACTGCGTGAGACTACGTCAGACTGCGTGAGACTGTGAGACTGCGTGAGACTGCGTCAGACTGTGAGAGACTGCATCAGACTGCGTGAGATTCTGTGAAACTGCATGAAACTACGTAAGATTCTGTGAGACTACGTGAGACTGCGTGAGACTACGTGAGACTGCGTGAGACTGTGTGAGACTGTGTGAGACTGTATGAGACAGCGTGAGACTACGTGAGACTGTATGAGACTGCGTGAGACTGCGTGAGACTGCATGAGACTACGTGAGACTGCGTGAGACTGTTATCTGGTGTCAGGCAACACGTACCGCCTCGTAGCTCTCTCTGTTCTCCTTCAGGAACGCCACACACTCGGCCCGGACTCTAGTGTGAAGGCTCTGGCAGTGCAGCACCTTAAACGGGGTCAAAGGTCAACAGTTAACAGCACGGCCGGTAACACTCAAACACAAAGGAAGACTTATGCGTACATATGAGACATTCTGTGTCAGTTTTGGGTCATTTTTGTCTTCTTTGGGGTTGTTTTGTGTCTCCGAGGTCGTCTGGCGTCTCTTAGGAGTCAGTTTGAGTCTCTTTGTGGTGGTTCTGGGTCTCCCTTATATTAGACATCATTTTGGGCCGTTATCCCCCCATATCTGAGTCTAAAACGTCATTAAGAGAATGAGAGTGTGCAACGCAGTAATCAGAGCAAAGGGGGGTACATTGAAGAAACTAGAACATGTTTTCTATAAGTCCATAACTCCACATGTGTTTATTCATAGTTCTGATGCTTCAGTCATAATCTACAACGTAAATAGTCGTGAAGATAACAGAAAAACTCATTGAATGAGAAGGTGTGTCCAGACTTTGGCCTTGACTGTATAAGTCCAGGATTTCTTGTTAAACCAGTTTTAAGAACCTGCTCCGCGTGCGTGCTTCACAACAACGGAAATCATTGCCGGTAAAACTACAAAAATTAACCCATCGATCAGAAGATTAATAAGCAACTATTACCTATGTTTACTCTTTCCAGTGTATGTTGTGATTTTACCCATTTTTTATTAAGCCCGTTGGTAGTTATAAAGTGCTATATACGTACATTTTGATTTGATTTTGATTTATTACGATAATCAAGTCCCCGTTTTTATTGTTTTTAGGTCACAATTAAAGCAAAAAGTTACAAATGCTATTTTCTGTTAAGACTTATTCATATATTCTAAATATACATATTAAATAAATATTAAATATTATATATTTAAGATGACCAAGCCACAACAATTAAGGTTGTTTGAGGTTTCCTGTTATTATTAAATATTAGATTTTTAAGATGATTAGGCCACCACAATAAAGCCTTTTTGATTTTTCTTGTTAGAGTGCCTTACAGACATTTTTGTAATGTATACATCAATGTGTTCCTTAATTTGACCTTTTTTTGTCATTTCTCTCACACACACACACACACACACACACACACACACACACACGTGTGTATTTATCTTTTGGAGCTATGTCTCATAAACATATAACATATCATCTATACTTAAAACTTTATAAGGCCTTCATAATAAAAGACCAAACTTTATTGATGTATGTCTCACTAACAGCGCATTCCGAGTCTCACAATCAGAAGCGCATTAAGAAAAGTGACAAATTTAAGTTCACTTGACGTGTAAAGTGTTTAAATGTTAACTCTCAGCGTTGGAAGTCCGCTGACAACCTTGTTACTTAAGCTAGCCTTAATTCGGCTAACATTACGACACACTTGCTAGCCCGCATTAGCACAACAACCTGACCAAGCCCAGCCCAGCACTGTTACCTGTGCTAAGTTGAGCTAGTTAGGAACTAGCCCTTTTTCAACTACTTGTATCACTTTACCTGCTCGGCGACAGCCCGAAACAAGCACGAGCCGTCTTTGGCAATCTTCTTCCGATGCAAATCCAATCCCTTCAGGTAGTCATCCATTTGTTTCTCCGCTCCCCTTTCATCATTACTTTGCATGCTTCCGCCGCCGTTCATGCTAGCGGGCGCTAGCGCTGAAGCTCGCTAGCTAGCCAGCTAGATGGCGAAATAACGCGACCTGCGTGTTTAACGTCACCGGCGTTGTCAATAACGGCGCCAAAGAGAGTTTTAACCTACATCTACGATCTAACGAGAGTCAGGAACAACAATGGCGGCGCCTGGTTTCGTTTTCCAGGAAGCCCTAGTCATCCCCGCGAGGGTACTCCCGGCCGTCAGAAAGTGAAAGTAGTACGCTCAACTTTCAGCTCGCAGTTAGCGGCAGCTAGCAACCTAGCTACACACCCCCTTCTTCTTCTTCTTCTACGGTGTCAAGTTAGCGCAGAGCACGTCACAGCACTTCCTGTTTTTTTGTGTTTTTTTTACAAAATAAAGGTCTGAATAAAATCTTTGTCTAAAACATACATACACTTTGTTTTCTTACGTTTTACTTTTACTTAACCCTCCTGTTGTCCCGGGTCAAATTTGACCCCTTTTAATGTCTATATCTGAAATATGAGTTTCTTTTTAACCAAATTACCATAAAAATTGATTGGATTCCTTAAAACGCTCTTTTTTAAAACACAATGAATCACTTTTATTCCTCTGATCTTTACTAAGAGTCAAAATAATTTATTATTTCGGCTTTTTTTTAACTCTAATATTAGGTATAATTCTACATAAAGGAGGGTTATTGACCATGAATTCCGAAAAGTAGTAAAACTAGTAAGGTGGTGTTAGTGAAAACTACAAAAATGTCTGAAAAAGGGACCAAAATGTCAACATTTTGTCCATTTTTGACCCGAGAGGACAACACAAGTGTTAAGTAAAATTAGCATCCTACTTCCACCAATGTCATGAAAAGAAAAGATCCAAAAAGATGAGAAACTTTCTCAAAATAATCAGTTCGCAAAACAATAAAATCTCAAAATAATGTTCAAATTATCTAAAAAAAATATTGAGAGGCTTGAGACTCATTATAATGGCTGACAGGATAAATATGAGTTAGTAAGTAAAATGTAAATGTAAGTTAAATTCCAGTGATTGATTTTCAGAATAAAATGAAATTATGGCTCGGAACTTTACTGTCACGTTTTTCAAAATAAAACGCAATTAAGTAAATTCGAATAGAAAATGAATTGCTTAGAAAAAAAACACTGAACAACATGTTATATAACACTGGAATAGAACATTTTTTAAATTATTTCCTGGAAGTTTTCTAGGAAATAATGTTTTTTTTAATGCATTTAGTCCATTTTCTGTCTTTATAAATATCTAAATGATATAATTATTAAAGGGATAATTGATAAAAATGGATAAAAGGAAACAAAAGACACGTTATTAGACGTTGTGGACATGTAAAATAATAATATTCTCCTTCAGGCCTTGACCTTTGACCTTTAAAGAGAAGAAAGTGATTGTCTATTTTCTTTTTATCTTTTTGACTTCTTCTTCAGCCGTTTTCTCCATTTTCACCTTTTCTCTCTGCTTCTTCTCAATGCCATATGTATGTATGTGTGTGTGTGTGTGTGTGTGTGTGTGTGTGTGAGTGTGTGTGTCTCTATGCATGTCTCTGTGTGTGCGTGTCTCTGAGCACATATGTGTGTGTCTGTGCGGGTGTGAGTGTCTAAGTGCATGTGTGTGTGTGTGTGTTTCTGTGAGTGTGCGTGACTCTGTGCATGTGTGTGTGTGTGTGTGTGTGCGCGAGTCTCTGTGTGTTTGTCTCTGTACGTGTGTGTCTCTGTGCGTGTGTGTGTCTCTGTGCATGCGTGTGAGCGTCTGTGTGTGTGCGTGTCTCTGAGCGCGTGTGTGTGTCTGTGTGTGTGCGTGTCTTTGTGCTTGC
>NC_048425.1:1315975-1320792 GCF_013103735.1 Etheostoma cragini
CCCGCCGCGCAGACCTACAACGCTGCCTGGTAACCGTGGCAACCACAGAGGAGAGGAGAGGGTGGGGGGGGGGACAGTACCCATGGCGATTGACACTTATCCTCCCACTCGTTTGGCGAGTGACCTTCATCCCTCATTCTGCTCTAAAGCGCCGCTCAAACTCATGTTTTCTCAGATTTCTGATGAAAATCGGAGCGATTCTGCTTTTATACACAATAATACAACACTGTAGTATTTAATGGTAGTAGTACTAGTGAGAAATACTCTGACTACTGCGTAGAGTGGGTGAAATCCAGTAAGCAGGTTAGACTTCTCTGTAACGGGAGCTTCCTGCACTCAAGTATGAGTCACATGAAATCAAACTTTATTGATCACTGCTGCTTCAAACAGTAACGGGACACAGCAAAGAAAACCCAAATGTAAAAAAATACATAATGAAAAAAAAAAAATCAAATTAGGGAATTTATTTTTTGTTGTTTTATATTTCTTTGTGTGGAAATTAAATGTTAAAAAATGAACGTGTGTGTGCATGCTTGTGTATCTGTCTGTGTGTGTCCGTGCGTGTGTGTGTTTGCGTGTGTGTGTACGTGCGTGCGTGTGTGTGTGTGTGTGTCTGTTTATCTGTGTGTGTGTGTGTGTATCTGTCTGTGTGTGTGTGTGTCTGTCTATCTGTGTGCGTGTCTGTCTATCTGTCTGTGTGTCTGTGTGTGTGTGTGTCTGTGTGTGTGTGTGTGTGTGTGTGTGTATGTGTGTGTGTGTATGTGTGCGTGTGTGTGTGTGTGTATGTGTGTGTGTGTGTGTGTGTGTATGTGTGCGTGTCAAACATCTTCTCCAGAAAAAAAGAAGCAGTAAAAAGATTTTATTAAACTTTTATTTGTTGTAATGTGCAAATTGTATTCTGGTTTATACAAAGCTTTCATGAATTCACCCTCTCAGCTTCAGTCAGCCAGGAATATTAATATTAATAATATTAATAATAATATTAATAATATTAATAATAATATTAATAATATTAATAATAATATTAATAATATTAATAGTAATATTAATAGTAATATTACTATTAATAATATTAATAATAATATTAAGAATAATATTAATAATAATATTAAGAATAATTATAATATTAATAATAATATTAATATTATTATTATTATTAATAATAATAATAACACTATATATGTCACAGTTAAAATCAAGCAATACGAATATTAAATACAAGAAAATCAGAGCGAATGTGTTGATCTGTGTGTGTTATTGTTGTTAAATATGAAACCTAGGAAACCTGTAAATAAAATATGAAAACAATAACAAAAATAATCTGTGTTTTCTTTCTACAGCCGAGGTGTATTTTTGGGAGTCAAAACATAAAATAAAAACGTGTTTTTTTGTCACTTTTGGTCCTTTTCTCCGACGTTTTTGTCACTTTTTACGATGTTTGTCAGATTTTTTCCAGCGTTATTTTTTGACGTTATTGTTTTTTTTTTTCAAAGCTCTCTTTTTCAATTTTCTTTAAACGCAACTTCCAAAATGACATCATGAAGTCGCGTGAACGCACACGCCGACTTTCTCAACCCCCCCCCCCGGTGTCCTCGGGTCACTTTTTCGGCATTTTAGCCCGTTTTTCCGTAGTTTTTGACGCTTCCTTTCAGTGTTATTTTTTTGTAGTTTCTGTCACTTTTTCCAATATTTATGACGCTTTTTTTCTCCGATGTTTTGTCAACACAACAACTTGGAAGCGGGTCAAATTTGACCCCAGGACCACATGAGGGTTACTGAGATGTGGCAGGTTTTTGATGTCTTTAGAGATCAAAGAATTTTGTGTTTGTCTTTGAACTCTTTTTCTCCCAAAATCTAATTCAAAACTGGATTAATCCAATCGGTGGGTGGGTGGGGGGGTAACATAGGACACAGGCTGCATCTCAAGTCCTCTATGTGACAGCTCCTTGACTCCTCGGTCCGCGGCTGAACCAGATCTTCTCCCTTTCAAGACCACCTGAGTCGAGTCCAAGACAAGTTCAAGATAAGGACCAGTCGAGTTCGAGTCAAGACCGAGTCCAAAGAGGTTTGAGTTCAAGTCAAGACCGAGTCCAAAGAGGTTTGAGTCCAAGTCAAGACCGAGTCCAGGACAGAATAAAGGTCTTATGCATGACAGTATCAAGACTGTTACCCAAAAGACAATTATTTTGGGTTTCACTTTCCCTCCAATATTACTATCAACATAATAAAGACACCTGGACTCGGTCCAGACCAAAAACCTTATTGGGCAAGACCAGAGTCCAAGACCAAGACAAGTCCAAGTCCAAATACTAATAATAATAATAATAATAATAATAAATTTAATTTATAATGCACTTTATATTCGCAAAAATCTCAAAGTGCTACATGGTAAAAAAGTAAGTGATAAAATAAAACACATGGAGAGCATGAAAATAGTAAATATAAAAATAAACAAAAACAATACTAGCGAGTCCAAGACAAGTCCGAGACCACAGAAAAATGGACTCGAGTCCACAACCGGACTCGAGGACTACAGCCCTGTCATTCACACTTGCTACGGCGTAAATTAACCCGCAATCGCAAAGTAATGTAAGTCAATGGAGGCCAAAAAGTGAGTATGCGTCTTTGTAACACGCCAATAACGGCGTACTGAATTGGCGTGTCACACATGCACCGCCTCATGAGCTCGGTCTGCGGTGGGAGGGACCAGGACGCAAGGAAAGGACGCAAGTGGAGGAGTCAAGGAGGCAATTAAAGCGACATGAGAAGCACCAAAGCTAATTTTTGACTAAACGTTAGAGAGGTCTTTGGCGCCCTCTACAGGACAGGAGGAGCAATTATTGAAATTTGACAAATTAGTTTTATTGTTTTCATAATATAATAGATAACATTTATTAAAATGTATTTTTTGTACAATACGTTTGAAACGTTCAGAGTGTCTGACCCGCCCCCTGATTAACAGGAAGTGACATCACGCTCTGAGTTTTAAGGAAAAACAACCCTGGACCGAAGCTGCCAAGCGGGTGATTTTCGGTGTAAATATTTCCAAAAATGACTCTTTTTTTTCGTCTCAGCAAAACGACATTAAGTGCAACTTTAAATTAAGACATTTCTAGACTCTTAAAGAGCCTCATGTTGTTATGTGTAAACACAAATACATTATCAATATACAACACAAGTATTAGAAATATATCATCGCCGTCCTCCAGAAACCTCGAACCCTCGAAAATCCTCCGGGACGACGCGGCGAAATCAGTAGTTCCAGTTTCACAAATGTGAAAATGTACTGGCTTTTGGAGATGCTTTTAAAAAGGTCTTGGTGGTCCCTAATACTGTATCTGAAGTCTCTTTTATATAGACCTTAGTGGTCCCTAATACTGTATCTGAAGTCTCTTTATATAGACCTTAGTGGTCCCTAATACTGTATCTGAAGTCTCGGCCTTGACCAACTGCTACTTTGCTCGTTAGAAAGCCATGATGTCTCTCTCTCATGGGGGGGCAAATTCTCTGGGCGGGCAAAGCAGAGAAAGGGGTCGGTAACCTTGCCCCTTGTGACCTCATAAGGAGCAAGATTCCAGATCGGCCCATCTGAGCTTTAATTTCCTCAAAGGCAGAGCAGGATTTCGTAGCACGTCCCACAAACCCTTTCCCTGAGAATGCGTTGTATTGAAAGGGAAATACACTGTAAATAAAGGCTGTGAAATACAGTTATTTCCTTTTAGATTTCACAGTAACACTACTGCATGTGATTTTACAGTAGAATACTGTAAAGGTACATTACAACCTTGTCGACATGACAACATCACAGTAGTCTAAGTATTACAGTAGAAATCACAGTAGTCAAAGCATTACATTTTAAATTAATCACAATATAGCCACTTTAGTACTGTAAATAGTATAGTAAACTACTGTATTTTTACTTTTTTTATCTTATGTTGTGTTTAACTGGTTTGTATTTTACAATGAATACATAAAATACTGTAAATGGAAGTACTGTGCCTTTACTGTAAAAAGAACTCACAGTAACTTGCCAATTGTTACAGTAAGTTAGTGTAAATTTTACGTTAAATTTCTCTCTCTCTCTCTCTCTCTCTCGGATGGATCGAGATGAAATTTAGTTCAGACCTTCACGCCCCCCCAGAGGATGAATCCTAAAGACTTCAGTGATAATCTGACTTCTCCTCTAGCGCCACCGTGAGCTCATTCAAAACAGTTGTTTTTGTTTTAAGTGAAATGATCTCACTCTCCCGGCTGATTTTTAGAGTCTCTTTCCTGCTTTTTGAGTCATTTTCTGCACAATAAAAACCACAAAATCCAGAACTGGAACCAGGAAAAGAGTTAAAAACGTGTGACGGGAGGATTCTCCGAGGTTGCGGGGTTTCTGAAGGACAAGAGAGACGGGCAATAAACATGTCACACAGTTAAATAGCGTTAAGAGTTCGGTGATTATAAGACGGGCAGGCAGGAATGCAGCGAAAATCACGAGCGTGACGCAAAAAAGTCGAATAAATTGAAAACGTTTGTTTTCGTTGTGTTTCAGTGCGTTGAGCATAACAACAGCTGATTGACATTCTCATACGTAGTGCGGAGGGCCAGTACCTCGGATACTGTACAGGGCTTTACATCCATCACTTTAAGAGTCCAGAGGATGGAGGGAAGAGGGAGGAGAGGGGAGGAGAAACCAGGCAAAAGGGAGAGAAGAAGCAAAGCAAAAGGGTGAGAAGAGGAAAGAGGGGAAGAGGAAAGAAGGAGGGAGGAGAGGAGAGGAGGAACAGGGAGTAGGAGAGGAGAGGAGAGGAGAGAAGTGGAGAGGAGAG
>NC_048425.1:1320892-1322587 GCF_013103735.1 Etheostoma cragini
ACACACACACACATGCACACACACACAGACAAACACACACGCACGCGCAAACACAGAAACACACACACACACACACACGCAAACACAGAAACAAAGACACACATACACACACGCACAAACACACTTGCAAACACACACACACGCAAACACACAAACACACGGACACACACACACACACACACACACACAGAAACACACACACACACACACACACACACACAGCGTGAGCCCACCTCGTCTCTTCGTCTGCTCCCGTGTTCCCGTGCATGTGCGTGTTGGCGTGAGCCCTCATCTCTGCCTCCTGATTGGTCGAGTGGTCGCACACGCAGCAGTGCAGCGAGAAGGAGCCGTGCTCCCATTGGCGGTGCTCTGTCATGTGACTCTGGAAGAGGGCGGGCCCGTCGGTCTCGAAGCCGCACACGTGACACCTGGAGGACAGGTAGCAGAGAACAGCGGTGTGAGATCGGTAAATACAGCGTCGCCGATACCGATACTTTTTAATAATTTAGGTGGATCCATCATCACATTGCTAAATCTCAATCATAGATAGCTACAACGTTAGCAACCAAACAACCGTAGATAGCTACAACGTTAGCAACCAAACAACCGTAGATAGCTACAACGTTAGCAACTAAACAACCATAGATGGTTACAACGTTAGCAACCAAACAACCATAGATAGCTACAACGTTAGCAACTAAACAACCATAGATAGTTACAACGTTAGCAACTAAACAACCATAGATAGCTACAACGTTAGCAACTAAACAACCATAGATAGTTACAACGTTAGCAACCAAACAACCGTAGATAGTTACAACGTTAGCAACCAAACAACCGTAGATAGTTACAACGTTAGCAACCAAACAACCGTAGATAGCTACAACGTTAGCAACCAAACAGCCATAGATAGTTACAACGTTAGCAACCAAACAACCATAGATAGCTACAACGTTAGCAACCAAACAACCGTAGATAGCTACAACGTTAGCAACTAAACAACCATAGATAGTTACAACGTTAGCAACCAAACAACCGTAGATAGCTACAACGTTAGCAACCAAACAACCGTAGATAGTTACGTTAGCAACCAAACAACCGTAGATAGTTACAACGTTAGCAACCAAACAACCATAGATAGTTACAACGTTAGCAACCAAACAACCGTAGATAGCTACAACGTTAGCAACTAAACAACCATAGATAGCTACAACGTTAGCAACTAAACAACCTTAGATAGTTACCTTAGCAACCAAACAACCATAGATAGTTACAACGTTAGCAGCTAAACAACCGTAGATAGTTACAACGTTAGCAACTAAACAACCATAGATAGTTACAGCGTTAGCAACTAAACAACCATAGATAGTTACCTTAGCAACCAAACAACCATAGATAGTTACAACGTTAGCAGCTAAACAACCGTAGATGGTTACAACGTTAGCAACTAAACAACCATAGATAGTTACAACGTTAGCAACTAAACAACCATAGATAGTTACCTTAGCAACCAAACAACCATAGATAGTTACAACGTTAGCAACTAAACAACCGTAGATGGTTACAACGTTAGCAACTAAACAACCATAGATAGTTACAACGTTAGCAACCAAACAACCATAGATAGTTACGTTAGCAACCAAACAACCGTAGATAGTTACAACGTTAGCAACCAAACAACCATAGATAGTTACA
>NC_048425.1:1322687-1324310 GCF_013103735.1 Etheostoma cragini
GTGTGTGTGTGTGTGTGTGGGTGCATGTGTGTGTGTGTGTGTGTGTGTCCATGTGTGTGTATCTTTAATTTATCACCAACTATAATTTATTGATGATCGATTAATCACTTTGAGTGATTTCCACCATTTTCTGACATGTTATAGTCTGAAAATAATAGTTAGTTTCAGCCCTAAATGTAACGGCACACAATGATGTGTTAGATTATTTCAACCCTTTAAATAAAAAAAATAATAATAATAATAATAAAAATATAAACTTAAAGTTTAATAATAGGCAACATTTGGTACTAGACCGTTCTCAACCGTCTGCTTTTCTGCCCTTATTATCTGAATTAGTGGCCATTTTGTGACTTATTTGTGACTAAGTATTTATATAACATGTCCTATAGCAGCTGTGTAAACACACTGTGTTTTCCACCAATCACAGAGCGGCAGGAAGTGAGCAGCCACGCCGTGAGGGTCAAAGAGGAAGAAGAGCCAATGGAGGTCGACTCGTTGGTCGCCCCTGACCTGGTCCACGACCGACGGATCCCTAAAGAGATGACCCCAGCGTCCCCGAAGATGGCGAGCCACTGTCTCTTCACCATTAAAACCGAAGAAGAGGGTCTCCGTGGCAACAGGGTGGCAGAGCCACCGCACCCTGGAGCCAAAATGGCTGACCAGTGTCTCCATGGCTTTAAAACAGAAGACAGATTTTACAACGGGGGCTGCCAGTGGGGCTCAACGGGCGCAGACGCCGCCGTCTCCTCTAGCAACAGGTTTCAGTTCAGAGTGAAAATGGAGGATCACGGCGTCTGTGGAGCCAACATGGCGGACCAGCTTCTATCTGGAGCCAAGATGGACGACCAGCTTCTATCTGGAGCCAAGATGGACGACCAGCTTCTCTTCAAAGCAAAGATTGCAGAGCGGCCTTTCTCTGTCACCAAGATGAGCAACAAGTTTCTCTCTGGAGCCAAGATGGAGGACCAGTTTCCTTCGGGAGCCAAGATGGAGGACCAGTTGACCTCTGGAGTCAAGATGGCCGACCAGTGCCTCAGAGCCGTGCTGTGGCAGGACATGTCAGTGAACCTGGCGTCCACGCTGCTGCACCAGCTCTCAGGTAACAAACACACTCGTTCTCACACCGCTTGGCGCTCTGGGGGGGGGTAGTTTGGGGGTAGTTTGGGGGTAGTTTGGGGGGGGGGGGGGGGGGGGGGGGGGGGTACACTCATTTAAAGCACCAAAACAATTGAGTGTAGGTATGTTTTCACGACAGATTTGAGAAGAAGTATTCTTCTTTGTGGCCAGATTATTAAAGCCCAGACCCATATATCGGCCGAGATTAGGCGTTTCCTATTAAAGATACCTTTGGTTATTATTATTTATAATGTCCGATGAATTGATATTTAACGCTTGGGTTGTCCTCGCATCGACCGTGCACCTTATTAAATTTAGGGGTCAAAATTTAAACTTTTATTTACACTTTTTCCAATGTTTTTGTGCATTTTTTGGACGTTTTTGTGGACTTTGTCCTCCATGTTTTTGAATCTTTTATAGTCATCTCTCTCACTATATATATCTATCTATATATATATAGGCACCGATATGAATAGGTGTGTATATATATATATATATATATATATA
>NC_048425.1:1324410-1326658 GCF_013103735.1 Etheostoma cragini
CAAGGTTAACTAGACCACAAGATACGAACATAGTGGTTATTTGTGACCCTGAACGTGTACGTAACGAGGTCCCGTACTCACTAGAACCGGACGTCCCCCACGGGTGCATCGGGGGCCCTCCACACGAACGACAGGTTCCTCTTCAGCTGTTTGTCGGCGTGCGTCAGGGTGTCGCCCTCGGAGACGCAGCGCAGGGTGTGGGCGCCGGGGGGGACGGGGGTCCAGGACCCGCCCGCCGGCCTCGGGGCCCCCCTCGCGGCCCCCCTCGCGGACCTGGCCGGACCCGGACCTCCGGGGCCCTCCGCGCCGCGAGCCTGCAGCAGGAACCCCATGAAGTCCCGAGAGCTTCGGACCGTCACTGCAGACACAGGTAGGGTGCAGGGGGTTGGCGGTTGCTAGGTGATTTAATCTTTAAACCTCGTGTTGTCTTCCCTTCGACCGAGATGTTGGTCAAAAGTGACGTTTTTAGTGCTTTTTAAACTTTTTTCGCGACTTATTTTGAGGTTTTGGCTCTAAATTTGTGGTCAATAAACCTAATTGATGTGAGATTTTACCTAACGTTTTAGATCAAAAGGCAGAAATTATGATGGATTATTTTGATGAATAATAGTTAAGATCAAAGGATGTTTCCAGAGTTTTAAAACCATTTAAATTATGTTTAACCATAACACAACAAACACATATACACACATATATATACACACATATATCACACTTATACACACACATATACACACATATATCACACATGTAACACATATACACACACATATCACACACATACACACATATATCACACATATTACACATATCACACATATAACACACATATACACACATATCACACATATACACACACATATCACACATATACACACATATATCACACATATTACACATATCACACATATACACACATATATCACACATATTACACATATCACACATATACACACATATATCACACATATTACACATATCACACATATCACACATATACACACACATATACACACACATAACACACATATAACAACATATAACACACATATAAAACACATATAACAATATATACACACATACACACATATACACACATATAACCCACATATACAAACATATACACACATATAACAACATATACACACATAAACACACATACACACATATAACCCACATATACACACATATAACAACATATACACACATATACACACATATAACACATGTAACACATGTAACACAAATATACACACATATACACACATATAACAACATATAACAACATATAACACACATATACCCACATATAACAACATATAACACACATATACACACATATACCCACATATAACACACATATACCCACATATACACACGTATACCCACATATAACACACATATACCCACATATACACACATATAACAACATATAACACACATGTAACACACACATACACACATATAACAACATATAACAACATATAACACACATATACACACATATAATACCCACATATACACACATATAACACACATATACACACATATAACACATACACACACATGTAACACACACATACACACACACACACGTGTTTGTTATTACCGGTTATGAGCTGCCCGGGCAGGTACGAGGATCTGGAGGTGAGCAGGGTGACGTAGCTGTGCCGAGGGTCCTGGGGTTGGGCCCGGATGTGGACCGGGGTCATGTCCCGGCACGAGGCGGGACCGGCGCCGCGGGAGAACCCCGGGACGGACGGAGCCAGGGACAGTAGGACCAGGACCAGGACCAGGACCACGCTGAGACCCTGCAGGGTGGACCGCATCGCTACACACAACCACAGAGACAGAGACACACACACACACACAAAGACTTTTCTGTTTAGTTTTGTTATTGTTTGTTTTCTTTATATTCTTCTTCTTCTTCTTCTGTTGCCCTCCTAGTAGGCGTGTTATCCTCTAAATGAATACATGATTTATGAATGAGTGAGTCACAGCAGCATCCTCACCTCGTGTAGCAGGAAACTTTCAGGGCGTTAGAACGTCTTCTTCTTCTTCTTCTTCTTCCTCTTCTTCTTCTTCTTCTTCTTCTTCTTCTTCTTCTTCTTCTTCTTCTTCCTCTTCTTCTTCTTGAGTTTGTAAAGAGTCACTTCAGAGAGGCTCTCGGTGTGAAAGGTCTGGAGATCTGATCCTGAGTGAGTTCAACGTTTGGAGGGATTTCACGATGGGGGGGGGGGGGGGGGGG
>NC_048425.1:1326758-1335896 GCF_013103735.1 Etheostoma cragini
CTCTCTCTCTCTCTCTCTCTCTCTCCCTCTCTCTCTCTCTCTCTCTCTGGACAGTGATCGTGAGATTCTACAGCTTATAACTTGGTTTTATTCTTATGTATGTGTGTACATGTGTGTGTATATGTGTTTGTTGTGTTAAGGTTGTCTTGCTACTGGATGCCTAAAATATCCTTTGGGATGAATAAAGTATCTATCTGTCTATATCTATCCATCTAGTATCTATCTATCTATCTATGTAGTATCTATCTCAATATGTTACGGTTGCATTCCTAGTAGTGATAAAACGGCGAAAATTACGTTTCAGTTCTCCAATTGACAGCTTTTTTTTCTTCTAAAAACTACAATAAAGAAACAACAACCCCCCGTTCTCCTCTTTCTAGCTCGCTCGACCTGATGCCACGCTCGTCAAAGACCCTTTAATTTCAACTAGTTGACGGTTTGTATCTGGCATTGCTATTGGCTGTTTAAACAGGTGCCTTATTACTAGTAGCTGCGACGCCATTGGCCGACTGAGTCGAGCCGAGACGGGCCGGCTCAGAATCTTTGGTCTGAAGTGTTGGTGAATGCACATAATGTTCTAGTGTGAATATTTGGTTTATTGCTGACTTTGATTGTCTTTGTCGCTGCAGCATCACGGTGGTGCGGTCCTACTTTGTGTACTCGGCCGGGATAGAGTCCGCAGTGGTGCATGATGGGAGTCGCAGGCCTTGGACTGGGACTAACGTCACAGCGGTGGATGGAGCGAATTCAATTTTTGGACCACAGGAAGATGGAGTTACTGCTCGGCCAGGTGTGCAACGTATATATAATGCTGAATGTACATATTTAAACAGGCTAAAGACTTGATGTCTGTGGTCTAAATTTAGTAGAATTAGTCATAAGAGGCAAAACACTAATTAACCCTCCGGTTGTCCTCGGGTCAAATTGTCCTCATGTTGTCCTATATCCATGTTCTTTTTAATTCCCCAAAATAACATGATTGATTCCACCCAACGCTCTGTGTAATGTACACATCTCTACTTTCATTAATTTTGGGGCGTCTTATTCAATTTTATAGCATTTGAAAAACAAATGGAAGTGTTTTGAAATAGTATTGAGTAAAAGTTGACATATTCCAGTCTGTGATTATCATCAACATCCATTCCTTTAATTTTAGTCTCAATAATTCCTAAATTCTGCTTTTCTAACTCAAACATTAGGGATAATTTCCTATAAATGAGGTTTATTGACCATAAATTAAAAAAAAACTGTAAAACTAAAGTTAATAAGTTAGTGTTTCGTAGTAAAAACGTCAAAAAAAGTATACAAATTTTTGAAAAAAGGGACAAAAAAATAAGAAAAAGTCAAAAACATTGATGAAAAGCATTGATTTTGATTTTTCAAACACATGGGTTAAGCATCCTGCAAATGACTCTCTCTGGTTCTCTCTATCCACACATCATCATAACTAATACTCTTCTCTCCCTTGTTGCCTCACAGTTCTCGGAGCTCAAAGAGCATCAAATAAACAAAAAAGCAAGACCGCTCGCCCCCTACAACCACACCCCCTAGACTTCCTAGACCCCCTACACCCCCTAGGGCCCCCTACACCCACAAGCAGAGGAACTGAAAGCTACAAATCTCAGGAAACCCTAACAGAAGTCACCGGTCCGGGTCCAAATGCTACCAACAGCAGTGAGACTGAATATATCGAAACTTCAGGATCCCTTTCAGGTGCGGCTGAAGAGGCCGGCACTGACATAACAAGCTCTGTTACTCACACCAAGGACCGTAGGAGCTCTCTTTTGTCGTTCAACCACCTTCTACCCATGGTGTCTTCATCCTCAGCAAGTGCGAGAGAAGTGGAATCTACTTCTGTTCTGTTGCCAAACGTCACGGTGCAAACCTCGACGACTCCTCTCCTCCTCCTGCACTCCCTCGCTTCTTTTCCCGCTTTAAAGGATCGGGAGATTGAAAGAAACTTCCAGGATCCAAAACTGCCGGCTGTTCTTGAAAGAAATGACACATTAAATCCTGAAACCACCACCACAGCTATACCTTCAACCAATCGCAGCTCCCACAATACAAATCCCCCGAGACCCACGTCTCAGAATCCACAAGGACTGATGCAGGCCCAGAGTAGCTCCTCACAGCCCTGGAGGAGTACCTTTACCGAGTCCCAAATTAGTCTAATCAAGGATGAAATGGGTACCCAGACACCTTACCTAAAGCCTTTCCTCCGATCCCAACCGTCTTCACCCAAGCCTTTTCTTCAGGTTCAAACCTCTCCACCCAGACCTCTGCTCCAGTTCCATTCAGGTACAAGTCAGACCTTCCCTTTCTCACCTTCATCTGAGCCCTTTTCAAAGGTTCAAAGCTCTTCTCCAAACTTCTTTCTCCCATCCAAAATTCCTACCCTTCAGTCCCACACAACGTCATCCCTCCAACCCATTCCCAACAAACTCATGAGCGGTTTACCCAAACCTCAGCCTGAAACCAGTCCATCTGGACCCAAAACTAGACCAAGGCAAACAAGTTCACCTCACCCTCAGCTTCAAACTGCATCTCCGAGCAGCCCCTCTCAACGTGAACATTTGAGCAGTTTCCCCCAAGCCCTTCCCCAAACTATCCCAACTCAAACTCAGGGTCACGCTACCTTCTTTGCCCCGATAGAGCAGTCCAGTTCTTACACACCACCCGAGCCTTTGAGCATCTCCCCCCAACCATTGCCCCAGCCCCTTTCCCAAACTGGTGCTCCACAGGCACACAGCGTTGGGTGGAAGCAAACTCAACCGTCAGTAACGCATCGATCCATCAACCCTCTGCCCTTCACAACAAGGTCTTACCCAACCTTTACAATGGATGAGGGTGAAGAGGTCAAAGATCTCCAGTCTTCTCAAATAAAGCTCAGGACCATGAGCCCAATCTTTGCATCTAGTCCCTCAACCACACCTTCTCCTTCGATGTCTACCCGCATTCATTCTTCATCCATTCCTTCCAGCCACGCCTTGCCTGCCTCTTCCTTTGGTCCCTCTCCAACTCCTCTTTTTTCCTCCGGAGGTTCAACCCCGGTATTCATTCAAACATCTTTCACCCATGGCTCTTTGTCATCTTCTCCATCTTCCTCTTCCATGAAGAACCAACCCAAAACAGCCCCACCCTTTTCTGCTCTACCCTCTCCTTCCCCAATCTCCATTCCTCCTCATCTTCCCTCTGTCCAACCTTCCTCTACACCATCCTCCCCAACCTCAGCTCCCTGGTTTTTCTCAGTCCCTTTATCTACATCTTCCACATCTCCTTTCACCTCCTCCCAATTCATCACAAGTTCAACCGTTCCTTTGCCCTCTTTTCCCACCATCTCCCCAACCATTGACTCCTCTTCCTCAATTGCCACATCAACCCCTTTCATATATTCTCCCTCTTCCCGTTTACCTCCCCCTTCCTCATACATATCTACAGCTTCATCCTCCTCAAACTCGTCTTCCACCTCTTCTGCTTTGGTATCCTCCCAGTCCACCTCCCCTCACCCAGGACCCTCCCAGGCTCCCTTTCGCTCCCTCTACAACCCCCTCACATCCACCCCTTCCCCTGTGCCTTCTCAACAGCTCACCCGAGGTCCAAGGGGGCCCATCCAGAACCACATCGCATCATCTCATCCCGAGCCCACCCTTGATCTATCAACACAGAGAACAGTGGTTCACCCAATACCTGAACCCCATCCAAATCTCGACCCAACTTTCAAACAGAATCTCGACAATGGGTTGAAACCAAACCTTCCTAAAAGCGATACCAAACCCAAACCAGGCTCCGATCCCTCTGCACCTCCAGACAAGGAAGGCAAGTATCCAGACCTCGTCCCCAGACACAGTTCCTGGGAGCTGGGCATGCTCCTGGGCGCCTCGGCGGGTTTGGGCATGGCGTTGGTGGTTGGAATAAGGTACGTGTACCGTCAGGCCTGCGGCAAACAGACCCAGGTGACACTGAACGACAGGGAGAGCGAGTATGGGAGAAGAGAGAGAGGGCTACTCCACGTCCAGGAGTGTGGAGACTTGGTCAGGGTCCGGAGGATCAGAGAGAACAGTTTCGTACTTCTGGCTGAGTACGATATCCTGGCACCACCTGGAGACTGAAGGCTGCCTTCATTAATAGTCTTAGATACTATAATTAACTTAAAATTTAGAGATATTGTCAGGGCAGAAATAGTCATACAGAGTAAGGTGCCCTTTAGTAATATTAGATTCTACTGAAGTAGAAGCCAAGTTTCCATCCACTTGTCAATCGAATTATCTGAAGTTGAAAAAACAAATAAAGCCGGTGCAAGTGTGTTTCCATCCAACGGCTTTAAAGCGAATAAGATTAATTAAAATTAATGTATCCTTTTTTAGTCCCACGAGGGGAAATTACAATTTAAAAAACCTGCGTGTAATGGCGTCTCATGCCGTTTTGTGTTTAAATTGGTATATATCGAATTGATTTGAGACATTTTAAGGTGTTTCAATTCCAACGTTCAAGTCTCTCGTCTCCTCGTCCGTCCACTTCCATCTGTCTTTGTTGTCTTTGTCTCTCTCTGGGAGATAAACCCGGTCTACATTGGACTGAATGAGAGGCTCCCTTAGGCCAAATGATCTATTTTACCCTTTTCAGCAGCACCATCAATGATCTACGTCCGATTATTAGCATGTAGATCATTTCATCCACTTTCACACTGCAGAGTGTGATCACTGCATCCACCAGGGACCATTTGCAGGTTATAGGAGGAGTTTTAATCTTGTTGTCCAAATATCTCGGGCTCAAGAAAATGTTCTTGGCTAAATGTTTCTCCCTCCGGGGACTTCTGCCTCCAACGTGTTTAAAGAATAAAAACTTCAATCTGCTTCCTGATAGAAAAGAAGGATACTTACAGACAAGCCTAGGACAACATACACCGTTTGGTGGATACGTTTTAGTTTTAACGTGCAGCAGAAAGATGAATAGAGACTGTTCAAAATCCATCTTTATATTTGTATAATTAGACGTTGTATTTGTATGAATGGTCATTAATCACCAAGATTAAACTAATACTCCATCGTTGTGTAAATTGTCATGTTGTCATATGGATGTACTCAATGAATAAAGTATATTTTTAGTATTAAACTTAGTTTATTTCTTGATTTTATCTCTTGTAGTGTGAGCTCTTATGGACAGCAGTGCTTGCTGGCTGCTTAGTCATTTTAAAAACGTGGGACTGGTTGTGTGTTATAAGGCCTCTAGGCTTCGTTGGCAGGACTTTCACAGTCTTATTGTACTATTACTTCATCCAAACAAGGTGACGGAACAGCCATCTGTCCAAAAACGATGGGTCAGGGAAACTAACGAGCAGCCAAAAATTCTCCATTTTGATCAGACAACAAATACAGGAGTGTATTCCAAGTTTTTTTGGATCTAAATTGGCCTCGAGAAGGAAGGAACAACTGCCTTATTGTGATATAGAGGAGCATGCATTATACACGAGGGGTGTTAAAACTTTAAGAGGAAGTAAGAAAAACTACTACCAGGCACTGTAATCTCTGGAGATGCAATATATATATTTTTTTTTTTTGCAGGAGTCTATGATGATTAAGCCAACACATACGTGACCCATTATACAGCCCATAGATACAGCACAGCACATCTAAAAACACATTTAAAACTTAAAATCCACCACATATAATATTGATATAATCTTCAAAACACTCCCTATAACTTACATATATTGGGGTGGCGGTAGCTCGGTCTGTAAGGGAGTTGGGTTTGGGAACCAGAGGGTCGTCGGTTCAAGTCCCCGTTCGGACCAAAGCCCGGAGTGTGGATCGGTAGCTGGAGAGATGCCGCTTCACCTCCTGGGCACTGCCTTTGAGCAAGGCACCGAACCCCCCCCACCCCCCCCCCAACCGCTCAGGGCACTGGTCCAGCTGGCAGCCCACTCACTCTGACATGCCTCCATTAGAGCATGAGTAGGTTGTGTGTGTGTGTGTGTGTGTGTGTGTGTGTGTCTGTGTGTGTGTGTGTGTGTGTGTGTGTGTGTGTATTCAGGCCTGTGTGTAGTGGTTACTAACAAACAGAGTGTAAATTGTAATTTCTTTAGTTACTGTGGATCAATAAAAAGCATTAATTATTATTATTATTATTATACAGACATTTTCCTCCAAATCCTCTACAAATAAATTCAGCAGCAAAACGATCCAGATGTTCATCATGATAATAATTAATTTTAAATGCATTGAATCCCTCAACAAAGTTTTTGGTTTATTTCCATTTACGTCTTTATGTAAACAAGAAGAAGAACAGACCCGAACATATCCTGCTCAATACATTCCCTCCCAAAATACACTAATCACAAAACAATCCCACTGCAAACAGACAGAGGCTGACTGTTAATCTGACTGTTACTGGACGACCAATTAAAAGGCATTGGTGCTGTAGAGGCTTCGATGATCGCCATAGTAACAGTCGCTGATTTCGGGTGATCGGAGATGCGTGAATCTCGACCATCTAGGCTGAAAACAATCAAATCAGAAAAACATTCTCAGTCTAGTTAACACACTAATAACGGAGGTTTCCGTGAACAAAATGTTAATTTTAATACAAATAAATAGACTTTTGTTTCTTGTGTGTACCATGAAAGGTTACCATGGCTACAACAATAAGATTGAGGTGTGTTTCATCCTCTAATGTTCCACCATTTAACATTTGGTTTAACCATTATTTAACCCTCCTGCTGTCCTCGGGTCAAACTGACCCGTTTACAAAAACTTTCTATATCAGAACTATGACAAACGAATGTTGGAAAAAAAATTGAGAAATGTAGAAAAAATGAACAAAAACATTATAATTTTTTAAAATGCTGAAAAAGTGACCAACAATATCGGAAAAATTGACCAAAAAAACACCAAAACAACTGAAAAAAACGGCCAAAAAAATGGTTAAAAATTGACTAAAACATAGTTTAAAAAAAAAACTCAAAAGTGACAAAAATAATTGGAATAAAATTGACAAAAAACATCTAGAAAAAGTGGAGAAAAAGAACAACAAAATGTAGAAATTTCAACCCAGAAAAACAAAGTTGCATGTCGACGGGAAGACGACACGAGGGCTAACATCTGTTTTTAACCATTTTTGACGTTTGTTTTGTTACGTTTTAAATTATTATTGAGAGGGTCGTTTTTTCTAAAAACCCTTTTTTTGACGCTTTGACAGTTGTTTTTCTTTTAGAACTCGTTTTCATTTTTTTTTTTTTTCATGTGTCTACAAAAAATACAATTTGAATAGCGGAGCGTAAAGATGGATTTGGGGGAGTAGAATTTGTTTTCATCCAACCAGAGAAGTGAAGGAACCCTTAACGTAGAACCCGGATCTACATTCCGATGTTTATGGACCATTAACTAACTTCTGCCTCCTTATTGGTCCAAGTTAGAAATGCCCTTGTGTTGGTCAGAATACAAGGTGTACTGGTAATGATTTAGACAGGTGTTGGATTTAGACAGGTGTTGGATTTAGACAGGTGTTGGATTTAGACAGGTGTTGGACTTAGACAGGTGTTGGACTTAGACAGGTATTGGAGTTAGACAGGTGTGGGATTCATACAGGTGTTGGACTTAGACAGGTGTTGGACTTAGACAGGTGTTGGATTTAGACAGGTGTTGGATTCAGACAGGTGTTGGATTCATACAGGTGTTGGATTCAGACAGGTGTTGGATTCATACAGGTGTTGGATTCAGACAGGTGTTGGATTCAGACAGGTGTTGGATTCAGACAGGTGTTGGATTCAGACAGGTATTGGATTCAGACAGGTGTTGGATTCAGACAGGTGTTGGAGTTAGACAGGTATTGGATTTAGACAGGTGTGGGATTCATACAGGTGTTGGACTTAGACAGGTGTTGGATTCAGACAGGTGTTGGATTCAGACAGGTGTTGGATTCAGACAGGTATTGGATTCAGACAGGTGTTGGATTCAGACAGGTGTTGGATTCAGACAGGTGTTGGATTCAGACAGGTGTTGGATTCAGACAGGTGTTGGATTCAGACAGGTATTTGACAGGTGTTTGATTTAGACAGGTATTTGAAAGGTGTTTCAATTTAGACAGGTGTTTCAATTTAGACAGGTGTTTCAATTTAGACAGGTGTTTCATTTAGACAGACACGTCAAAAACAGTGTAAGTAAATATGTAAATAATGCAAGAAAAGAGGAGTATAGAACCTGCAGAGATCCGGGAAAGACTGAGAAATCAAACCGCCTACCTTCAACACGGGGACAGATCATTAGTTAAATCAGTCCACTCGCCCCGGGACTTCCTCGTGTCAACGGACACACACGTTACGTCCAGAGTGACGAAAATCAACACAGATGTCGTTATTATTCTGTCTATTAAACCTCAAATAATCCAGCATTAGTTTGATTGTATCAAGAACATACTGAAAATGTAACAATTGTCCAAGTTTTCTGGCAGCAACAGCTAGAAGAAAGATAGAAAAAACAAAAAATAAAAAGTGGAAAATAGCAAGAAAAAAAAAAAAAAAAAGAGAGATAGGTCCCAGTAGCTCCGCCCCTTCCTGTTCCTGCTGAGAGAAGCCCAATCTTTTAAAGACAGCCATCTTCTTTTTGCAGGTTTTTTTAGGTTATTTCATATAAAAATAAAACTTGTACTTGTGCTTCTTTTAAATATAAAAGAATATGCACATATGACGGAGTCTGTCCTTGTTGTGGAAAGAAGTCCCAGCGACTGGTGGGCCGCGTCTCCTCCGCCGCGCTGAGGTCTCTGTTGATTGTTCGTAATAAGGCACTAAATAACGTATCCCTCCGCCGCCGCGGTCCGCCATCAAAGCAACAACACATGTAGATCAAACCGTTTCAGCATCGTCAGACGGGCTGAAGAGCTGACAGCTTCACCATCTGAGAGAGAGAAGAGAAGAAGAAGAAGAAAAAGAGATTCAGACAGAACAATAAAAAGGAAAGAGAGGCTTCATTTACATCGCTACGTTTTGGGTTTTAAGCACTATGTTTTGAGCCAAAAGCGATCTCCAGAGAAAGAAATAACCCCACCTGTTAACTAACACAACAAACAACAGATGAAAGACAGAGCAGGGGGGAATGAGATGGATAAACGACAGAGCAGGGGGAAATATTACGGATGAACGACAGA
>NC_048425.1:1335996-1337368 GCF_013103735.1 Etheostoma cragini
AAGGAGGGCAGAGGGAGGAAAGAAGATGGAGGGAGAGAAAGGAGGTGAAGGAGGGCAGAGGGAGGGACAGAAGATGGATTGACAGAGGAGACAGAGACAGCGAGGATGAAGGGCGAGAGGATGGAGGGAACGATAGAGGATGGAGAGAACGAGAGTATGGAGAGAACGAGAGAGGATGGAGGGGACGAGAGAGGATGGAGAGAACGAGAGAGGATGGAGGGGACGAGAGAGGATGGAAGGAATGAGAGGATGGAGGGAACAAGAGGGAGGGAGGGAGGGAGGGATGAAGAAAAGAAACATGAACAAAGTGAATCTGTGAATGAATAAATTATTGAATGGATGTGATCCAATAATAAAGGGATAAATCATCCCTGTTATCGCCATGGTAACGAACCCAGCTGTGTGCCCTGACCTTCCCGTAGACAAACAATCATCGGTTATGATCAATAATCATCAATAATCATCAATAATCATCAATAATCATCAATAATCATCAATAACCGCTTCCACCTGCACCAGCTGTTACGTTCTTGATCCCTTCTTCTCTAAACAATATTCATCAGCCATGATGTAATCACACAGGAAGTCAGAAAGACAATTAAATTTGTATTAATAAATATAACAAATGTGTGTGAATTGCAAATAAAATCATTTGTTGTTTTTTAGTTTTTTTTGACCAAATCCCATTTTGATCAATCAAGCAGGTTAGGTATATTAAAAAAATAAAATAAGATGGTAAAAAAATCATGCATTCTGAATCGATAATTTGATAAAATGTAGCCTCATATTATACACATAGTACATTTGTGTACTTTATGTATTAGGAAAATAAAATATATAAAAAATAAATGAATCAACAAAATTAAAATATATATATATATATAACTATAAAAATATATAAAAATAAATAAATCAACAAAATTAAAATATATACATATAACTATAAAAAATATAATAAATAAATAAACTAAATTAAAATATATAGAACTATAAAAAATAAAAAATAAAAAAAAAAAATATTTTTTCACATAAAAAAATAAAATAAGCTATGCTTCACAAAATTCAAAAAGACAATATATATATATAAAAAAAATTAGTAATGAAATTGTTTATCAAAACATTTATAAAAAATAAATAAATAAAAAAAGGGAAATATATCTAGTACTTTACTAAAAATATATAAACACAAATATAGGCCTAATAATAAAACATATAATTAAAATAAATGTAATTAAACGGCCTCGGTTCCCTCACTACCCCGTCGACCCCGATTCTTTCAGCCTCCGGTCTCCGTCTCTAGGCGACACCGCTACCGCATCCGCATCCGCCAGGGGAACCGAAATGACCGGGCACCAGTTTCTCCACAACCCCC
>NC_048425.1:1338620-1339773 GCF_013103735.1 Etheostoma cragini
GTCCTGCTACGTCCTGCTACGTCCTGCTACGTTCTGCTACGTCCTGCTACGTCCTGCTACGTTCTGCTACGTCCTGCTGTGCCTTGTAATGCCCACAGTGCCCTGCTACGCCATGAACTACTACAAAGAACTGCTACAAACTACTGTTTTTGGGACTGTTATTGTCACTCTTCATTCTAACCCCAACCGGTCGTCAGACACCGCCTACCAAGAGCCTGGGTCTGGGTCTGGGTCTGGGTCTGGGTCTGGGTCTGTCCCAGGTTTCTGCCTAAATGGAAGTTTTGGAATGGAAGCCACTGTGGCCCTGTTGCTTAATCTGGAGGAAACTACTAGACCTGTTGGGTCCTTGTAAATTCTGGAGTGTGGTCTAGACCTCCTCTATTGGTAAAGTGTCTTGAGATAACTCTTGTTATGTATTGATACTATAAATAAAGTTGATTTGAATTGAACTGAATATCATATATGTCTCCTCTACAACGCCATGGCTGACGAGAGATTCATCTTGGAGATAAGATAACGGCAGAGGAAGAAGCCATGGAGTTTAATTACAGGAGTGCTTGGTAGAGAATATAATCGGAGAGTTGCTCAACTTCTGACGGTGCAGATCCACCTGGACAGACCCAGACCTTTATTCCTGTGGGTGACGTCAAGCGACTTCAAGGCGCCCGCAAAGTATCCTGGGAAGGCGTCAAAAAGCTGGCCGATGACTATTTTATGCAAATTAATCCATTGGACGTGACGCGACTATCCAGTAGAAGTAGACAAAAATCTTTCAGACTGATCTCGGTCGATCTGATAATGGAGACAGATTCAGCTGCACGGCCTATTTCTCCTTAAAAGGATTTCAGGAACACTTTTAGGTGAAACGTTGTAGCTATCTATGATACATTGATGCTAACGTTAGCTGAAAACACCATTCAACTGACAAACAACCTTTGTTGTGTTTGATGCTAACTTGTAGCTAAGCTAGCAGTGAACCAACTTGGTTAAGTAGGTCCATTTTTACTGTGTTTACATTACAGTAGTCTCTAGTTAGCATATTGGAGGCTACTTCGTCGCAAAGTGACACATGCGTGACTCACATCTGCACTCGACTCACATCTGCACTCGACTCACATCGGCACTCGACTCACATCGGCACTCGACTCACATC
>NC_048425.1:1339873-1344468 GCF_013103735.1 Etheostoma cragini
CTCACACACACACACACACACACACAGATACACAGCCTCACACACACACACACACACACACAGCCACACAAACACACACACACACACACACGCCCCTACCCTCTGAGCAGCCATTGGTCGATGGCGGTGAGCGCGAGCACTCTGAGCAGCAGCCAGACGACCAGCGGGAAAAAGACGAGCGTGAAGGACTGGACGAACAGGTGGAGCCGAACGTGGAGCAGCGCGCTGGTCAACTCCTGCAGACAGACATCACTTATTAATTATTCATTAATTACTGATTCATCCCTTTGGTTGAAAGACACCCAGTTTTTTGACATAGGCCTAGAGAAACTTAGAGAATGTCCATATCTGACCCGAGGACAACAGGGCGGTTAGACCCAGCCGGGCGTCACACAGGGACAAGAGAGAGGAGCAGTGTGTTGGTTTATTACCTCCGTTTTCAGGGACAGGCCGCTGTTGAAAAAAATGAGCGAGACGGCAACATACGCGATGGTGATCTCCGGCTTTAACGGCCCTGAGAGAGAAGAAGAAGAAGAAAACAAAATTGATATATTTTACTTTGTATCTCCATTTTAAGCCACTTCATCGACTCCACTACATCTCAGAGGCAATGCTTGTACTGTTTACTCCACTGTATTTATACCACAAGTTGCTTTTACATTCAAAAAAACACAATAAGAGGCAGTACTAGTCTACTAATGCATCCAGTAGTACACAAAGTATCTAAAATTGGCTGCAAATTGACACTAAAATGCACATGTACATGTATGTGTTGGTGATAAATAGTGATCTAAATCACAGACTCACTCTGTGTTGATTTAATCATTTTAATAACAGCAACCAAAGACATGCTTTCCAGTCACTTTGTTCATATTCATTAAAAAAGCACTTCTCCTGTTGGAAGCAGGAGTTCACGAGGAGCACTTGAAGGCATCATCTGAGGCAGTAGCAGCACAGGAGCTTATCTAATCTCCAGGAGGAGATGTGAAGGTGTGACTGAGCTGAGCTGACTCTACTTAGCAGTGATAAGGTGATAACTGTGTGAATTAGCTCTCGGGTAAAGTCGTTTCTATCTATATCACTTTCTACTGATGTCGAATCCTGAAAAACATTGCTGCGTTTGAGTAAAAAGAAAGGAAAGATTTGATGTAAGTCCATTAAAATAGTGTGCTCGTGCACGCGAATTTACGGGAGCGCGGAGCGTTGAATTTTAACCTGACATACTGCTGAATGCAACGTGTCACTGCAGTGCCAGGTAATGGAGTGGGGACACACACACACACACAGACACACAAACACACACAGAGACACACACACACAGCGAACGTAGAACAAAACGTCCTTTAGAAAATCGCAAATTTTAGAGTAACATCTTTTTTTTTTTAACTTATAAGTTCAATAAAAGTGTTTTGCTTAATTTGACATAACCAACAAGATCTAACCTTGAATTCGGCGTTCATCATGTACATGAAGGAACACGCTTTAGAGGAGAAATGTAACTATTCTGATCACTTTTCTAGTAATTCTTACAGTCTAAACGCTCCGGGGCGATGGGCGGAACCGAGTTAACCAAAGTCCTAAAGTTGCCAGTTTGTTTAAAGTTAAAAACCGGCTGATAAAAACCCTCCTATGCCGATTTCTCGGGTGACTTATCCCGGTTAATATAAGGTCTTAATCCCTTTTCTCCGAGACCATGTGTGACGTGAAGCCAACAGATAAGATAAAGAGGGGTAAACTTGCTCTAAGTATGGCCCAGACACACCAGAAATACAGCCACCTCTGTGAGTAATTACTATAAACCAGGATCTGGTGTTGCGTTCACGTGCCGATATTGTTCAGTGACTGTAGTGAACTTTAATGGATGTTTGGACTCAAACTCGGACATCACTCACCTCCTCTGACACCGACGCTGGGCTGCAGCTTGGCCGATAAGATGACCAGCACGATCCCGATGATGAACCACTCCTTCCGTACCCTCGCGAGGAGGCCCATGATTTAGCCCCGATGGGGGGGTCACCGGATCACCCCGCCCGGCCCCCGTCACACCAGCCGGACCGAACTTTTACAACTCTTCAGCTTCTTCTCTGGAGCTTTTTTTCTGTCAAAAACCCGAAGCCGAACAACCGGAGCTACTTCCGGACACATGAGCTACATCAAGGCCGTAAAGACTGAAGGAGAGGCGCAGCACATTTTTATTTTATTTTTTAAATTACCGTACCATAGCTAAAAACAACATACCGTAAATACCATGGAATGCCCTTTTCTTCTATATTGAGTAAATATGGCAATAAAATACACCCTGAACTACATAAATGACTCATGTAAATGCATCCTAAAATAAATAAATGACTCATGTCTGTATTCTATATAATTTACATGTAAGTAAAGTAAAGTAAAGGTATACGCTCCAGGATTTCCACATACCCCCTGAAACAAACATACTTTCCATTGTAATCTGGATATTTTTAGAATTGTCATCTGTGTTTTTCTTTATACTTCACATAGGCTAAATAAAGGTATTTACACTGTAAATTGGTGCATACAAGTGTGTCCAAATACAGTAAATGACGTTATTGATGCTCAAAACTTCCCTGGGGAAGGACACCCCCCCCCCCACTATGAAATGCCAAATGTTAACCTCATGGTGGCGCTAGAGGAAATAGAGCATCACCAAAGTTAGTAGGAATCACGTTTGTGAGTTCAAATGTATTTGAACCAAACATAACATTCGAGTCAGATTTATAAAGATGGACGTCGTTCTTGTGAAGATGTCTTGAGCTGATCATGGCTGCCTATGAGATAAAGTAAAAGGCTCTGTTATAAATGAGGAAAACACAGGTTTTACATGCTTCCTATGTGTTTATTGTGATGACAAGGAAGTGAGATTATATCATGTGACACACACACACACACACATATGTATATATAAAACACACAACCTATCAAACAGCTGTATGTTTCATGTTTTACTTCATCCTTTTTTTAAAGAACATTAGTCTGGTTATCGGATAGAGAGGTTAGTACCAGGCAGTAGCAGAACTATCTGTAGAGTCCCTGCTGTCGTCCCCTCTCTTTCCAAGCGATCAGGCGTCCCAGGGCGGGGGGGGAGGCCGACTCCACGTCAGCTCTGAACTTCCAGATCTGGGAGTGAGCGCGAGCGCTGGCCACCAACACCTGCCAGGAAACACAGCGAAGATGGTTGCTGTTGGACTAGTCTACATCTACGACGTTTCACTTCTGGGATCGCTACAGTAACGTCACCAAATCTAACCTGCGGCTGATTTCTGAGGACTCTGGTCACCTGGTCCTCAGGTCTCTGCAGGGTAAATCCAGACCACTAGCTATACTATCTGTCCAATAGCAGTTTCTGTTGACATCCAGTTGTGTCGTAGCCTCTTTGTTGCCTTTTTGTTGCATTTTATTCTGCTTTTTGTCGCCTATTTTTCGTCTCTTGTCACCTTTTTGTCATCTTTTTGCCGCCTATTTGTCACCTTTTTCAGATGTCCGTCCCCGTCCTCTGTCTCTGTGTCGGCGCTCTAACCTGCGGCTGATTTCTGAGGACTATGGTCACCTGGTCCTCAGATCTCTGCAGGGTAAATCCAGACAGCTAGCTAGACTAGACTGTCTGTCCAATCTGAGCTTTCTGTGGACGACTAAAACTACTTCCTTCCAGAGGCTATTTTGCATTTTATTTAAGTGTCCTGGGAAGCACGACGTTGAGCCAAAAAGCCAAAACTCAGTATCCGCAATCTGAAGCAGCTAATTGCAATTCAGCCCTAGTTAATTTAGCTATTTCTACCCGTGCTTTTTATTAATGTGACGTGTTAAATGTCTATGAAAAACAGGGATGTAACGATGCATCGCTGATCCGTAACAAATCAATATGAATGTGTAAAGATTACAAAAGGTTGGGATAAAAGAATGAAGGTGATGACATTTTAAAACAGCGGAGAACGTAATTTACTTTAGATTTCACTTGTTGGACTTCAGCTGTCTACATGTTGGTTTATTTATTTGATGAGATCACTACTTTAGTTATCTGGTTGTGGGATTTGTTTTAAAAAAATCTATTTTTTTGTATTGAATTTGTTTTCTTTAAGATAAAATGCAATTTTATTGTCACTTTTGATAAGAGGACACATGTTGTTTTGCAGTTTATTAAAATAAAGGAATATTTTTCATTTGTCTGCAGCTCATTCTGTCAAAAACAATCCTGAGATATTTGTATCTTGGACTCAAAATTGTGAATTGAATCGTGAGTTGAGCCTATCGTTACGTCCCTAATGAAAAAGGCTTATGACAAGTGATTTTCTCTGTTTCACCTGCGTCTGCTGTACTTCTCTTAACTTTCTTGATCTATTCCAAGTTCCTTGTTCCAAATGTGCAACAGGAAGCCCAAAACAAGTGTAGAAATTCATTAAAGAAATCTCACCTGAGCTTTCTGCAGCAGAGCCACATCGCCCAGCTCACAGGCAACTTCATAGCCCTGCAGGAAGTACTCATAAGCTCTCGTGTACTGGCTCTACACACACACACACACACACACACACACACACACACACACACACACACACACACACACACACACACACACA
>NC_048425.1:1344568-1348069 GCF_013103735.1 Etheostoma cragini
GGGGGCCTTCTCCAGTATCTCTCTCCCACACCTACAGACTGTGTACCTACACTCAGTAGCCATGCCGTAGCCCTTGTAGAGCAGCTTCAGGCCCTGGTCGTGGTCTGCAGCCTCCAGCGGAGCGTCTGCCAGCCGGCTGTAGATCCTCCACAGGGCTTCGCAGGCCCGGAGCCTCAGGGGCCGACCGTCTGAGTCCGCCCAGCCGGCGTCCTCCACCTGCTGCAGGCACAGCTCCGCCTGCTGCCTCGCCCGCTCCAGCTCACCTGCAGGACATCAAGTCAGTCTGCTGAATCAGCTTCATGGCACGTTGTTTCCCCTTCATTTTAATAGAGTTTGTATCTCAACTAACGATTGTTTTCATTGTCCTTTCTCTTCTCGATTATTCCATAAGTTGCTCGGTCTCTAAAATGTGAGAAAATGGTGAAAAATGTGGATAAGTGTTCCCCAAAAAGCCCGAGACGACGTCCTCAAATGTCTTATTTTGCCCACAACTCAAAGATATTCAGCTTGCTGTCACAGAGGAGACAAGAAACTAGAAAAGAAGCACCTTTTTTTCATAAAAAAATAACTCAAACCAATTAATTAATTAATTCATTCATCAAAACAGTCCAAATTCAATAGTTGACAACTAATCAATCTTTGCTGACCCCTAAGTTTAATATTGTCATGGTTGTGTTCATCCCTTGTAATAGAACATTTCTAATCTGTTATACTGTTGCTTAGTCTTTCTTCTGAATTGTTTGTTCCTCTTTGACAACTACGGAGCCCCCCCCAACCAATGATTGGTTTTATTGTCACAACAGAACATCGAAATATATTAAATAAATAAATAATGATAAATAAAATGTATAAAAATAGAAAATTAAGATATTAAACTTAAAGTTCTTTGAACAAAAAACACTAACAACAACAAAATAAATAATCAGAGATGCCAACAGGGGCGGACTAGAGCGCCCTCTGGTGGACAGACTATGCAATGGCAACACTAAATTACATTTTCATGAATATTTAATAAAAAACATCTTTACGTGTGTGTGTGTGTGTGTGTGTGTGTGTGTGTGTGTGCGCACACTGATGACCTAGTTTCAGGTAGGTCTCGGCCATGCACACCCGGGCCTCGGTGGCCGGTCTCGAGTGGCTCCCCTGCTCCCGGTCTGTACAGCTGTGGAAGAAGTGCAAACTGAGCCAGAGATCCTCCGGAGCTGAGAAGTACCAACCCAACATCAGACGCTGATCACACACCACCATCCAGGAACCTGTACACACACGCACACACACACACACATTCACAGACAAACACACATTCACACAGAGTAACCACTGTGAAGGAGACACACAATCCTGCATCGTAAATACCAAAACTCCATTAAGAATATCAGTAAATTCACCAAACTGACATATAAACCAGAGGACCAGGAGTTTAAACCTGATCATGACTAACTGGATTTTGACTTACATTTAAGTAGAAATTCAACAACAGCCTTAATGTTATCAGAAGTTACCTATTCGGTAGCTTCACCACATTTAGGGTGTGTATCCACGTAATATTTTCTATTAATACAAATGAGATTGAAGTGAGATTGAACTGAGTGTACAGGTTCTTTCGGCCTCCTCGGCGCGGCTCAGGTGCCGTTTCATGGTCTCCAGTTTGTCCAGTTGTCGGTCCAGCGGAGTCTGAAGTCTGAGATCTGAACCCGGTTCAGCCGCATCCCTCCGATCCCGATCGGCGGCGAGCAGAGAGAAGATCTCCGAGAACGCCCTGAGAGAGTTCATTGTTGTGGGTTTATATGTAAGACAGAGAAAACGCTGTACGTTCACATGGTAACAATAGACAAAGTGTCTGTAAGTGCGTAATTTAAAAAGATGTTGGCAAACACACACACACACACACACACGCACACACACACACGCACACACACACACGTTTAATCCTCCTCCCTACATCCTCAGTCCATTACCAAAGTAAACACATGAATGACGCAAAGAACGTCCATGGCTTCTAATATAGTTCAATGTAACAACTTCACGCGCTCTTTTCACATTGCCGTGTTTTTGGGCAGATTTTGGCTAACCAGGGTATGATGAAGGCATGTTGGGGGGGGGGGGGTTAAATTAGAAAGCTAACGTTAGCAGGGGATCGGGCTTTCTCAGTTGCAGCCCCGAGACTGTGGAATGAATCGCCTCTTCATGTCGGTGTGTGTTGTATGTTGTCTATTTATTGATTCATATCAACTTACAGCCCTTTGGTCGACCTGGTTGTTTTTAAACGTGATGGATTGAGCTAACAAGCAGCAGTCAGCTGTTTTGTTGAACAGCTGATGGCCCGGGAGACGCTCCGTCTGGTTAACACCAGTCTGTAGCGGTGACGGTCCTTCCTTTGCCGTACCTAAAGTTGTTGTGCTGTGTGCGGCCATGTTGTGTATTGTTTAGGCCAGGGGTTCCCAAAACTTTCAGCCCACGACCCCCAAAGTAACGGTGCAAGTGACTTGCGACCCCCCCCCACTATAGACGTATCCAAACATGTGCACGTTGACAACACAAAATAACACAACGGCCATAACATTATTCTACAGTAATTTACTCATTACTTTAATCTGAACCTCCCCTAATGAGATGCATGTGCAGTGTGTTTGGAGCACAGAGTCCAGTCCTGGTTTCATGTTGGAGACCGCTACTCGGAGATCCTCCTCCACATCCAGTCGCGCTGCACACCGCCCCGCTACGACTGATTCTGACGCTAATATGTCGTAAATCTGTTGCAGTGACCTCAGGGGTCGGAGAGGTCAAAGAAAATCAAAAGAGCCGTTCCCTTTTTATGTATTTGCTTGGTTTTATTTTAAATTTAGCCACTAGTTTTATCTTGGGTTAAAATCATGGCTAACGTATGCTATGTCTAATCGTTTTTAAATTTTTATTTTACTTCTGGAAATCCACTTGCGACCCCCCGCCCCCTCTCTGGCTCGCGACCCCCTTGTGGGTCCCGAAACCCCCACTTTGGTAATCACTGGTTTAGGGTCCTCGGCACCACGAGACAAATCGGCATCGCAAATTGAACACGTAATTATCCAATCGACTTGGATTGGATAATTAAAACACTGTTTTCTAGAGTTTTACCTTCTACAGCGCGACTGGATGACCACTAATGCCGATATTCAGAGAGAGAGATTTACCTGGGATAGCCTTCTCGAAGCAGCTGCACACAGATGTTCTGCTTAGGACTGTTTCTGAACCTGCAGAGATGAGCGAGGGAAGAGGAGAAGAGGAAGAAGAGGAAGAAGTTGGCGTTGCTCCCAACTTGGAGGAGAGAAGAAATTACTGAACGGATACATCTGAACTTGTTTTGCCAAAAGAAATAAATGCACCAGGTGAACTCACTGTGATATTTCTCCCCTGGAGATGAGCGGAGACGATCCGCTTCCGAGAGAATCCTCCTGTTTCATCCTGCTTAAAAAAAGACACACACACACACACACACACACACGCACACAAACAAAGACACAA
>NC_048425.1:1348169-1350161 GCF_013103735.1 Etheostoma cragini
CACACACACACACACACACACACAGACACACACACACCCACAGACACAGACACGCACACACACACACACATAAGCTCACACACACACAAACACATCCACACACCCACACCCATACAAGCTTGCACACAAACACACACACACACACACAAACACACACAAACCCACACACATTTTACCCAAACAACTTGTTGTACTTTTTAATTGACATTTTATACTTTTATTACACACTGCTTTTACAACTTACTCCCCAGAACATGTTATTTTATGTGTTTGTTATTTCTTTCTAAGCACATTTGTACACAGTACTGCAGTTGTACTTTACCTGTAGTGGGTACCTTTCCTCCGTTTGTTGCTTTTTGGGGTAATTTCCGGTAGAAAACGCCCGGTTTGCCGCTTTGTCACGGCTGCGTTCATCGTCAGCTCTCAGTCAAACTAAAGGAGAGAAACTCTTCTAAAGTTACTCTCCACAGCTAGCTAGCTAGCATCTTGAGTCCTATTTGTCAGCTATATTATAAACTAATGAATCAAAGTAGGAGTAACATCCTCGGAACTGAGGTATAGCTAGATTATCTGCGTTGAAGAGGCCAAAAAGGCTAACTCTTGTCCAAGCTAAGGTTGCTAGCTAGCTAACCAGCTACCGCGACGATATTAATCGTACGTTAACTAACCGTTAATTTACCGTTGAAAACCGTCTGAAACTAAGTTTACACACTTTATTTTTTTTTTTTAAAGAAACAATTATTTATAAACCAGGGTTTTTCTAACGACACTGCGCTCTGAAAAAAAAAAAAGCTAAAACACACACAGACAATAACAGAAATAAACTAATTTACTCACTTTGCAGCTTGAACAAACGACGCCGTCGCCGTGGCAACGCAGGGGCCCCGGCCGCATTCCAACACTCACGCCACACTGACTCACTGCTGCCTGGTTCCATTCAGAGATAATGGAAGAGTATTTTACCGGAATAACAGACACACGACAAGTAGCCTACCTGGTTGAATGAATGTCTTCACCGCCTGTTTTGTCTGTGTTGTGTACTTTTGTATTGAGACACACACAAACACACACACACGCACACACACACACACACACACACACACACACACACACACACACACACACAAAGTAGGCTATTAATAATACCACACTGCAAAAATACTCTGTTACAAGTAAAAAACAACATGTGGTTTTAGACAGACACACAAACAGACAGACAGACACACACACACACAAACACACACACAAACAAACAAACATAGACACACAAACAAACATAGACACACACACACAGACAAACACACACACACACACACACAGAAACACACACACACACACACAGTGCAAATAATACCTCACTGCAAAATGCTCTGTTACGTTAAGTATGAAAAAAAACACACATGGTTTTAGACTTAGACAGACAGACACACAGACACACAAACACACACCAAACACACACAAACAAACATCAACACACACACACACACACACACACAAGCAGAAACACACACACACACACACACACAAACAAACATCAACACAGACAGACGGTACAGTTTTGTGAAATTGTGAGAAGAAAAGACACATTAAATTACAAGTTCCTCAAACTTTTCTTAACGTTTTATACAAACAAAAAGCATAAAATCAGCAACAGACCACGTTCATGCAAAACAAACGTGAATGAGAAATTAAAAACATGTTTCCTGTTTTACACAGACACACACACACATAGATCTCCCCACATCTGGGATGGAAACTCATCGGAGTGTGTGAGTGTGTTCGGTCTGTTGTGGTGAATTATTTTCCTCAAAGAGTTTCTAATAAAGTTTCATGTTCAGGGAGGAAATCAGCAGCAGCTGAGACACCGAGAGACAGAGAGAGACACTGAGAGACAGAGAGAGACACTGAGAGACTGAGAGAGAGACAGAGAGAGAGACAGAGAGAGAGAGAGACACAGAGAGACAGAGAGAGAGACAGAGAGACAGAGAGAGA
>NC_048425.1:1350261-1350765 GCF_013103735.1 Etheostoma cragini
ACACACACACACACACACACACACACACTGTGATTGAAGCCAGTTTAACATGGTTTTTCCCACTTAAAGAGTTTGTTTGTAAGACAACTTGGTGGAAATTGAGGCAGTAAAACTTATTACTGCATCCAAACGACAAATTAGACTTTATTGGAGCGTTTGAACGCAGCGACGGCCGCCTGCAGACTCGCTTTATTACACCACGAGCTATCAGTTTACTCAAAACATTTCACTTTAATCCTAAAATCGTGGTGGCGCAGTGGATATGTCACATACCTTTGTTGTGGGAGAACTGGGTTTGATTCCCACTACGGTACATCAACCAATGAGCAGGACACTTAACCCCTAGTTATACATATACAGTGAGGAAAATATGTATTTGACACCCTGCTATTTTGCAAGTTCTCCCATTTAGAAATCATGGAGGGTCTGATATTATGATCGTAGGTGCATGTCCACTGTGAGAGACATAATCTAAAAATAAACAAAAAATCCAGAAATCACAAT
>NC_048425.1:1350793-1351307 GCF_013103735.1 Etheostoma cragini
ATGGGAGACGTCAGTGGCAGCAATATGTGCAATGCATGTTGTGTTTACACATCTGGGACACATGTGTGTGTTAGTCTCCATTCATCGAGCCGTTGCCGTGACGACCGGACTGCAGGTGTGCGTGCGTGTGTGTGTCTGTGTGTGTGTGTGTGTGTGTGTGTGTGTACATGTGTTCATGACTTTGTCAGATTCTTATCTGATTGTTGGTCAGTCACGTTTCTAGTGTATATTTAACTTAACATATATTTAACTTTAATAGTAGTACTTTTACCCAGTGTATGACATGTTGTAATTTTTATATTGTTAAATTGTGTAAATATGTAATTTTTTTACTTTTACCATCTGTCTAGAGACTGCAGACGAAAAACTCCGGCGTTTTGACAGAAATGACAATTAATATGCACCGTCCATGTATTAAATAAACAAATAAAAAAAGGTATTTTTATACAAATAAAGCCATGTTGCTCCCTCACGCTCAAACCAGTACTTAAACCAGATTTATCCATCCATCCAT
>NC_048425.1:1351407-1358561 GCF_013103735.1 Etheostoma cragini
CAAAGCTCCAGACAACACAGCCCTCAGGTTCATAGGGACACACAAACCTCTCCACCACGATAAGGTGATGGTTCCCCGCCATCGTGTTATATGTCACAAAAAAATGGCGTCTGCAAACATTTGGGCCCCCTGCAGAGTTCATGCATGCTAGAAACTCTGCAGGGTGCCCAAACTTTTGCAGACGCCATTTTTTTGTTTTCTGTTATTTTGAAAGTGTAAATGATGCAAATTAAATCTAACTTTATATGACATATTATACAAATGTCTAATCTGTCATTTGATGCATTTTGAAGATTTTACCACTTTTTCTTGGCTTCTTTATGCACATTAATACACATTTTTACCTGGGGTGCCCAAACTTTCAAACCCCAGTATAGATAGATAGATATATAGATAGATAGATAGATAGATAGATAGATAGATAGATACTATAGAGAGATAGTAAGTAAGTAAGTAAGATAGATAGATAGATAGATAGATACTATAGAGAGATAGTAAGTAAGTAAGTAAGTAAGATAGATAGATAGATAGATAGATAGATAGATAGATAGATACTATAGAGAGATGGTAAGTAAGATAGATAGATAGACAGATAGATAGATAGATAGATAGATAGATAGATAGATACTATAGAGAGATAGTAAGTAAGTAAGTAAGATAGATAGATAGATAGATACTATAGAGAGATAGTAAGTAAGATAGATAGACAGATAGATAGATAGATAGATAGATAGATACTATAGAGAGATAGTAAGTAAGATAGATAGATAGATAGACAGATAGATGATAGAGAGATGTGTACCTGTACGTATGGTTTGTAGGTGAAGGTGTAGTGGTGAGCGATGGCAGCAAAGAACATCTCTATGCAGATGATGAAGTCCTGTATCAATGAAAACATCCATTAATCACGGATCTGGTTCAACTGAGACGATGCCACTGAAAACACGGCTCTACTTCCTCAGCAAAACACATATTTTTCAGACTTTTACCCTCAGATGTGGCATCAACATGTCCGCAGGAAAGCAGAATAGAATCAACAGACGTTTATTTTTCTACGTTTTTGTTCTGAGAAACTTCGGCACCAACATCGCAAAACAAATGTCCAGAGAGGTCACGCTGACTGTGGGACAGCAACATGGTTTTATTTGTTAGTTTGTTTATGAACGTGCGTCTACCTGCAGCCCGGTGGACACGGCCTCCACGCTGTCCCAGTCCCAGGTGTGTGTGTCGGAGATCACTCCGACCTTCACCAGGAACGCTATGAACACCGCCTGCCTGAAGACACAAAGACAGACTTTAACGTATCGGCACTTTGGCTTATTTACATTATTGATTCCTGATTAACCCCCTCTGGACACCATAGAGAAAGTAGGGGAGGTGAGGATGTTAGCCAAGCTGACAGCCATCATGGACAACACCTCCCCCCCCCCCTACATGACACTGTTGGGTCCCTGAGCAGCTCCTTCAGCAGCAGACTGATACCCCCCCGGTGTGAGAAGGAGAGATACCACAGGTCCTACATCCTCTGCAACACCTGCACCACCTGATAATGTTGTAGTTTCTGTTCCTTTATTCTCCATCTACACCACACACTTTCTGTTTATCTTTATTATCTGTACTTATATTATTTTATTACTAGTACTTACTTTTCAATATTCTTTTGCTTTATTACTCTAATTACACATTCAATTTAATTTTAACGTCACTTACATTGCAATATTGTTTCTTGTATCATGGCAACTGCACTTTAAAAATACCTTTTATTTGACGCCATTTTGCTTAATTTCAGTCAACCTTATATTCATTGTCTATTGTTTGCCTGTATTTCTTGTGTGTTTACTTGTTTGTGTGTTTTTGTTTTTTTGCTGTTATTGAAGAAAATGCTGCTGCTGTAATAACAAAATTTCCCCGTTGTGGGATGAATAAAGTATAATCTAATCTAGTGTAGATTAGTCCCAGATCCTCAGATGTGCTGTGTATTCGATCTACAATGACACAAAAAAGGACTCTCTTCCTTCTTATTTCTTTCTTTCTTTACTTACCAGAAGGAGACGAACACGACCAATTTGACGCAGAGGAACTTTCCCACCGGCCGGATGGGAGTCAACTCTTCTTTCAGCGCTCGGTACAGCAACACCAGACAGTACATGGCAAACTGGAGAGAGACAGAACGTACCAAAGACAGACGGGGGTGAGCTAATGTTGGCCTGCATCTTTTGATGCGTGCTACCCGCCGCTGTGTGTGCGCAACTGCGCATGTAGGCGGGGGAAGATTGAAGAAATACTGGTGGAGTTGCTGAAAAGCATTTTAAATTTAATCAAAATGATACACTGATAAAACAATATCATATATACTACTATTTGTTATGGATAAATGAGAAACTTGCATTACTTTGAACACACACACACACACAAACACACACACACACACACACACACACACTTGCAACCCAGCAGGGCAGCAGGGGGGAGATGACTTCTACATAAGCTCTTTAAGAAAAATAAAAAACTTTAAAAAGTTATGAGAAAGATAGTAAGGAAGCCTGTGTGTGTGTGTGTGTGTGTGTGTGTGTGTGTGTGTGTGTGTGTGTGTGTGTGCGTGCGTGTGTACCAGCTGTGATATGTTGTTGATGATGACCAGGTAGGACCAGGCGTTCCTGAAGCTGAAGTTGGCTTCATCGTAGACTCCACACAGCTGACAGACTCTGCACACACACACACACACACACACACACACACACACACACACACACAGAGTCATCCCACACGCTGACACCTGGAACACGAGCGTACGGCAGGTAACACACACACCTGGAAACGCTCGTTCGAGATGAGCCGGGCCGGTCTGGAATCCATCCGGAGCGATCGGCGCCCAATGCGTACCGGTTACATTTGTGTCCGACTCGACCCCGACTTGCTCTGACATCAAGCGCAGGATACATGACGCAGTAACCTCACGAGATCAAGCTCACAAGAGCAGTTTTTAGAGCCATGTGCCGCGGCAGATTGACTCAACACCACGTGTTTCATCTGAAGCTTTGTTGTATTAACAGAACAATGTTTGAGGCTGACGTTCAGTCGCCAGAGAGATGACAGTGTATCATCTACAGCAGGGGTCTTCAACGTTTTCCAGGCCAAGGACCCCCAAACTAATGGCGAGATGGAGCGGGGACCCCCTAATTATATATATTGTATAAAATTGTGTTATATCAAACTGGCTTGAAAGAGCTCCTGTGTGTCGCTGAATGTGTGCATTGATGACTGAAAGACATCTTCTGCCTCCGTTTATCTGTTTACTACAGTGTGTTGAATTCATGTTAATGTGTATTTAAAGACATTTCAATTAGTGGAAAAAATTGCAGGGGGGGGGGGAGATATAAAAAAAAAGTCTAATCAACCAAAACTTTCACGACCCCCATGCAGTACCTCCGCGGACCCCCTAGGGGTCAGTGTTTAACAGCTACTCCGGCATGAATCAGACCTAACAGGATGTGGGGGGGAATCAGCAGATGCCTCCCGATACAATATCATCACAATACTTATGCCACATATGATATATTAAACAGATTGCAATATTGCAATTTATAACCTTTTTTCCAACTTCTAATTTTTCCCAATTTTTAATGACGTCCCCAAAAGGAAACTTTAACATCTGTTTCATCTAAAAAGAAAGAAACATTTCTCAGTTTGTTCATCTCACTTCTATGTTATCGCTTCAAAATGGGACAAACTGACCATCACATATTTAATATATAATCTATAATAAAACCTCCATACTTGGTGCCTGTGTATCGATACAGTATTGCCTCTTAAAATAAGGCGATACTGTGCTGTTTTGATTTTTTCCCACCCACCCCTAACAGGACGTGAGTGTTTCTGTGACTTCCTGTTCAGACTGAAGGCTGCTTGAAACGGCGGTAAACTGTCCGACTTAACTCCATCTTTTTGCCCCCTCCCCTCCACCCGTGGCTGCTGCCTTCTCCCGTCCCCTTTACAGGCGAGACGCAGCTCATCTCGAACGTGCCTGCTATGGAGGACATGCAGTATTATACTCACAGTGCTATCACCGTGGTTACAGGCCTGACCACGGTGTACTGGAGGACTCCCAGCTTACACCTGAAGAGCAGCACCCTGACGGAGGAGAAGAAGAGAGAGAGGAAGACTTTAACAACATCGACACACACATCCCTCCGTCACACAGTGATGATGCGGCGGCCTCTTACTCTCCCATTGGCCAGGGGGGGCAGCAGCAGAGGGGGGGCAGGTGCGGCTGCTGCTGCTGGACCTCCAGCATCAGGACCAGGCTCGGGTACTGGTTGCTGAGGAAGCTCAGCAGGAAGACCAGGAAGTTGTAGATGACGTAGGCCTCGTAGCACTCGCGGCACGTGTCCACGTAGATGGCCAGGCTGGGGTACCGCAGAGCCAGCCACTGGGGGGGGGCAGAGGGGGGACAGAGGGGGGACAGGGGGGGGACGGACGGGAGACATATGAGAGAAATACGGGAGACGGAGGGGGAGACAGACGAGAGACAGAGGGGGAGACATACGGGAGACAAAGGGGAGACAGAGGGGGAGATATACGGGAGACAAAGGGGTGACAGAGGAGAGACAGAGGGGGAGACATAGTGGAGACAGACGGGGAAACAGTCGGCTAGACAGAAGGGGAAAAAACGGGGAGACAGAGGGGGAGGCAGACGGGAGACATACAGGAGACACCGGGGAGACAGACGGGAGACAGAGGGGGAGACATACAGGGGACAGAGGGGGAGACAGACGGGAGACATACAGGAGACAGCGGGGAGACAGACGGGTGACAGGGGAGACAGAGGAGAGACGAAATGGGGGAAAGAAGGGAGATAGGAAGGACGGAAAAAGATAAGAAGAAGGGAGAAATGAAGGAAGGAAGAAGGGAGGAAAGCTAGGCAGAAGAAAGAAAGAAAGGTGGGGAAAGAAGAACAGAAGATAGGAGGAAAGGAAGGAAGGAGAGAATAAGTCGGGGAGGAAGGTAGGAAGGAAGGAAAAAAAGACAGACAGAGTTGATGAAATGCTGCATCGTCATCATCATCACATGATCTGATAACTGACTGTAACTGGGTCTTGTGACGCTGTCCCACTGCCTCCAATTAAGGTCTGTTGCCACGACAACTTAATGTAATTGTGTGAAAAGATCACTCCCACAGTGTGTGTGTAAGAGAGAGAGAGAGAGAGAGAGAGAGAGAGAGAGAGAGAGAAAGAGAGAGAGAGAGAGACATGACTCACGCTGTCCAAGCTGTAGATCGGGACCATCCATAGTATCCTGGTGGGGAAACACAAGATAATAATTAATAATAATACTCAAACTATCGTCAAGCTACGGCTAATTTTCCGAATCAAAACAACAACGTATCAACATGTCGGCGTCTGTGGTGCAACACGAGCTGCTGCCGTAGATCACCGGCATCGGGCCAAAACTGTACAACTCAAACACTGGGATTTGTCCTCCTTCTTTCACTCCTTTAAGGGTTTTTTCTGTTCTTTTTCAGCCCCTATTTAACGAACATTGGTCCGGTTTTGAGCGAGAACGTTAACCGGCGACCGTGTACCGGGCTGTGATGTATTCCTAAACAATGTGCATCTTCAATGTCCATCACTGAAAGAGCTGTTTTTGATCAACTCAGATTATTTATACATTAGATTAGATTATTTACTATTTTTTCAGGCCAAAAATGTGTGAAAGAGGCTGTAAGATAACATGGTGACACATTCTGTCCTGTTTTTTAATTTATTAATATTCCAAAAGGAAAAAATCACAAAAAAACCTTAAGCTAAAGGTCATGAAAATGCATCCATCTTAATTATTAAAAAGTAGCGGTATCTGCGATATTGGCCCTGTATTTACTTTGTGGTCAGATCATTGTGTGTTATTGTGCGTCTAAGTCTACCCCCTTTTCTCCCGGTGTTCCAGTTTATTTTTATTTCTGGACTTTTGGATTCCTCAACACTTCTCCTGCTTACTTCAGGACTCTGTTGGTTGTAACCTTATTAGTTAGTAAATCTTTGAACTCAACACTGCTGTGTCGTCTCTGCGTTTTTGGGTCCGCTGTTTCTCTAAATCCTGACAGTAACTTCCTCACAGAGGTCATCAGATTTGTTACTGTCGCAGAAAAATGTACGAGGAGCGCATTGCTGGTAGAAAAAATGTTCTTTTAAGGCATTTAAAGTTGTAAAATTATATCAAATTGTTACATTTAAGGGATTTTTTGGCCCAAAAAAGAATGAGTCCTATTCTGTTTTCTTACTCAAGTGAACTACTCCTTTAAAGTTGTTGTTGTGTGTGTGTGTGTGTGTCTGAGTGCGTGTTCGTGCGTGCATGTGTGTGTGTGTGTGTGTGTGCGTGCGTGTGACCACCTGATAATGGGTCTCTGCAGCTCCGGCTGGGTGTAGTGCACGATGTGCTGCAGGATCCCCCACAGAGAGACCGGGATGGTGAGGAAGACGAAGACGCCGGCGATGAACCAGGCTTTACTGTGAGTCCCAACCTGCAGAGACAAAGAGACAAAGAGACAAAGAGACAAAAGCCTGGGGTGAGTCACAGCTGATCATCTGTGATGGAAAGTATTCAATAACAAATTAATAACAAACATAAATCTTAATCGTAAGACTTACTTATTAACTTCAGTCTTACAGTTATTTTTGGAATTTATGGTCAATAAACCTCATTTATAGGGAAATTATTCCTAATGTTTGAGTTAGAAAAGCAGAAATTGGGAATTATTGAGACTAAAATTAAAGGAATGGATGTTGATGATAATCACAGACTGGAATATGTCAACTTTTACTCAATACTATTTCAAAAACACTTCCATTTGTTTTACAATGCTATAAAATTGAATAAGACGCCCCAAAATTAATGAAAGTAGAGATTTGTACTTGGCAAAGAGCGTTGGGTGGAATCAATCATGTTATTTTGGGGAATTAAAAGGAACATTGATATAGGACAACATGAGGACAACATGAGGACAACATGAGGACAACAAGAGGACAACATGAGGACAACATGAGGGCAACATGGGGACAACATGGGGACAACATGAGGGAAACATGGGGACAACATGAGGGCAACATGGGGACAACATGGGGACAACATGAGGGCAACATGGGGACAACATGGGGACA
>NC_048425.1:1358661-1362230 GCF_013103735.1 Etheostoma cragini
GACAACATGAGGACAACATGAGGACAACATGAAGACAACATGAGGGCAACATGGGGACAACATGAAGACAACATGAGGACAACATGAGGACAACATGAGGGTTATAATATATCTGTATTTTTTAAAACACTGGTATCGCATCGGTACTCGGTATCGGCCGATACGCAAAGTTCAGGTATCGGGAAGCAAAAAAATGGTATTGGACCATCTCTGATCTCCATGAAAAACATCTCCAAGACTCCCAACGTTCTCCGGGTGCATGACGCTGGAGGTGATGAAGAAGAAGAGGAACGCGTACCTTGTCTTTCCGCAGCTCCCAGATGCAGAGCGGCAGCACGGCCACCAGCAGGAGAGCGTACAGAACCAGAACCAGCGGGCGGATCCACCTCCTCCACTCTGCACAGGAACACGGCATGGCGGCTGCTTCACACCCACACACGCCTACGGGCACATCCTAAAAAACCCACTGGGCCACACCTGGAGGACACAACAGCAGGTAACAGCATCACTATTAATCCTTATCTTTTATCTTCTGGTTTTCTAACTTTTACCAAGGTGCTTTATCTAGGAGTGGTGAAACCAGTAGTCTACACAGGTATAATGACAATAACTGTAAATGTATTTAAAATTGAATTGTTTTGCAGTCTAGAAACCTTTGGAAGAGTTTTAATTTTAGATGTACTAGAAGAAGTACTGTATTTCTTATCTGTATTTATATTTTTATCATTACAACTACTTATTTTTCAATATTATTTATGGTCACAGGTAAATATTATTTATATTATGCTCCCTACTTTTGCTTTAATACTCTAATTACATGTTCAATTTAATTTTAACGTCACTTACTTACACTGTAATATTGCTTCTTGTATCATGGCGACCGCACTTTACAAAACTTTTAGTTGACGCCATTTTACTTTCAGTCTACCTTCTACTCATTGTCTATTTTTTGCCTGTATTTCTTGTGTGTTTACTTGTTTGTTTGTTTGTTATTGAAGAAAATGCTGCTGTAACAAGGAAATGTCCCCGCTGTGGGATGAATGAAATCTAATCTAATCTAATCTAATCTAATCTAATCTAATCTAATCTAAGGTCTACAATATTGCAAGTTCATTTTAACAATGTTTTCCCGAGTCTATACAAAAAACAAACTACTTGAGTATAAAAACAGTAGTTTATGTTATACTATATGTTACTATACTAAAATAATACTACATATGCTGCACCACACTGAAGTGTAGGCCTATAGCAGATGTATTAATATTTAGTATATTCAAAGACTGTTCAAATGGAACAAGCATTTTTGAACTTATTATACTTTTAGTTGTGCAAAAGCTTAACTTTAAGTGTGTGGTAGCTTTAACGTTACTTCAACATACTAAAATGAGACTTTTAGTACACTTTGGCACACTAAAAACACATTATATGCATATGCTATGTGTTTTCATACTGTAGAGTTAACGTAAAGTACATATGTACTTGCAGTGAAATTAAAAATACATTTTATGAGTAACACAGCGGTAGCATTACAATTTATTACTGGCTACCTAGCCAAAGTTGGGAGCATAGACCGTTAATATTATTATTATTAATAATAATAATAATAATAATAATATACAGTCTATGGGTGGGAGCCATTACAAACTAATGATAGCTAGCATAAGCTAGCAATGTAACGTCTTCATTCAAATAAAGAATAAGCTAATATAAGTAGCCTAATATTAGCTAGTTACCACATAGTAACGATAGCCTAACTTTAAGCTACATGCTAACACAAAACATTCTGAGGACTATTTATCACTAATTGTGTATATTAAAGTCGAATATTTCTAGCAAAATACCTAATTAAACACTTTTTCTGCATTGCATTTCGATTATATTTCAATATAGAACCAATATGAATATTATTAATTAAACTAATATTTGCTTAGCTACTAGCTAACTAATGTTAACGTTGTCGGTTAAAATGACTGTTTTGCTCTTAGGGTGTTTTTTCTATAGGATAGCTATGACATTACATTTAAAAAAAAACAACACCCAAAAACGTTAGCTATAGGCTCTATGTACAGTATGTATATTATTGCCATGTCATGGTCGTTAAAATGTAAATTAATATTTAATTTAGCTAGCCTTCAAAATAAGCACCAATTCAATGAGGTCACGGTCGATTAAACACCATTTATTGCCTAAACATTAGTGTTTTTTTCGGCTAAAAATATCAAATATGGGCATTTTTATCGACTACACAGCGAGAGCAGGTAGTTGCCTAAATAAAACACTTGATACCGATGACTTGTGTCGTTAAATATTTAGAGATTTGAACCGTTAAAGATGAAGATGTTCATTCAGAGTGACGGTTGGCCTGTTTTTCCTCCTCAGTCAGGTTTCCGTTACCAGGCAACGCATCCCTCTTCTTCTTCTTCTTCGTCTCCCTCCGCCCGGCGGTCGGCCGCGGATCAGCTGTTACCGTTAGATCCGCTGCGACCACCACCCTGCCCGGTTACGTGTATCCGTTAATCCCGGTATCCACGGAGCCCGGTGCTCGCACAACCGACGGCTTCGGGCGGCGGCCGCTGTCCGTTGCCTGCCCTACCCGCTGTGCACGCGCGGTGTCACGAGGAGGAGTGGTCGCCAGGAAGCAGCCTGCAAATCTAATTATCTTTATTCAAGGAGGTTTCCATCCACTTACTCCATATGTGTGCGTGTTGTGTGCGTGCGCGTGTGAGAAACTGTGCGTGTGTTTGTGTGTCTGTATGTTTGTGTGTCTGTGTGTGTGTTTGTGCGTGTAAGAAACTGTGTGTGTGTGTGTGTGCCTGTATGTTTTTGTGTGGATGTGGATGTGTGTGTCTGTATGTGTGTGTTGTGTGGGTGTGTGCCTGTGTGTATGTGGGTGTGTGCGTTTCTCTGTGGATGTGTGTGTGTCTATATGTTTGTGTGTGAATGTGCGTGTCTGTATGTTTGTGTGTGTTGTGCGAGTGTGTGTGTGTGTGTGTGAGAAACTGTGTTTGTGTGTTTGTATGTTTCTTTGTCTGTGTGTGTGTGTGTCTGTATGTTTGTGTGTGTGTGTGTTGTGTGAGTGTGTGTCTGTATGTTTCTGTGTGTGTGTGTCTGTATGTTTGTGTGTGTGTGTGTGTGTCTGTGTCTGTATGTTTGTGTGTGTGTGTGTCTGTGTCTGTATGTGTGTGTGTGTGTGTGTCTGTGTCTGTATGTATGTGTGTGTGTGTGTGTGTGTGTGTGTGTGTGTGTCTGTGTCTGTTTCTGTATGTTTGTGTGTGTTTGTGTGTGTGTGTATTGTGAGTGTGTGTGCGTGTGCGTGTGTATAAACCACAAGCTTTGATCATTCAGCTTTATTGATATAAACAAATATATAATTTAATTTAATTTAAACATTAATAATAGACACACAACTCCAAGGTCAGACCGTCCATTCACATAAACAAACGACGTGTCAACAACTTCTGACCCGATATGAAATCAGCTGATAGTAAATACTCGGACACAAACAGAAGAAACAGCAGCAGTTTCACTGTGTGTGTGTGTGTGTGTGTGTGCGTGTGTGCGTGTGTGTG
>NC_048425.1:1362330-1365394 GCF_013103735.1 Etheostoma cragini
GAGAGAGAGAGAGAGAGAGAGAGAGAGAGAGAGAGAGAGAGAGAGAGAGAGAGAGACAGACACACACAGACACAGAGAGAGAGAGAGACAGATTGATTTATTACTGCACTTCCATAAAGTTCAGTGAAACAGATTTTTAGAAAAAATAATAAATCAACAAAAGGCAGAAATATCCGGAAATTCAGTTCCTGTCACTCCCCGATGTTACATGTTCAATGCAGGACTTTACTTTTAACGGAGTATTTTTGCAAGGTGGTATTAGTACTTTTACTACTTTTCACTACTTTTGGTACTTTTTAAAGGATCTAAATACTTCGTCCACTGCTTTACTTGTAACAGAGTATTTTTGCAGGGTGGTATTAGTACTTTTACTACTTTTTACTACTTTTACTACTTTTTAAAGGATCTGAATACTTCGTCCACTGCTTTACTTGTAACAGTATTTTTGCAAGGTGGTATTAGTACTTTTACTACTTTTTACTACTTTTACTACTTTTTAAAGGATCTGAATACTTCGTCCACTGCTTTACTTGTAACAGAGTATTTTTGCAAGGTGGTATTAGTACTTTTACTACTTTTACTACTTTTTAAAGGATCTGAATACTTTGTCCACTGCTTTACTTGTAATGGAGTATTTTTGCAAGGTGGTATTAGTACTTTTACTACTTTTCACTACTTTTGGTACTTTTTAAAGGATCTAAATACTTCGTCCACCGCTTTACTTGTAATAGAGTATTTTTGCAGGGTGGTATTAGTACTTTTACTACTTTTTACTACTTTTACTACTTTTTAAAGGATCGGAATACTTCGTCCACTGCTTTACTTGTAATAGAGTATTTTTGCAAGGTGGTATTAGTACTTTTACTACTTTTAGTACTTTTTAAAGGATCTGAATACTTCGTCCACTGCTTTACTTTTAACAGAGTATTTTTGCAAGGTGGTATTAGTACTTTTACTACTTTTTACTACTTTTACTACTTTTTAAAGAATCTGAATACTTCGTCCACTGCTTTACTTGTAATAGAGTATTTTTGCAGGGTGGTATTAGTACTTTTACTACTTTTCACTACTTTTAGTACTTTTTAAAGGATCTGAATACTTCGTCTACCGCTTTACTTGTAACAGAGTATTTTTGCAAGGTGGTATTAGTACTTTTACTACTTTTACTACTTTTTAAAGGATCTGAATACGTCGTCCACTGCTTTACTAGTAACAGAGTATTTTTGCAAGGTGGTATTAGTACTTTTACTACTTTTAGTACTTTTTAAAGGATCTGAATACTTCGTCCACTGCTTTACTTGTAACAGAGTATTTTTGCAAGGTGGTATTAGTACTTTTACTACTTTTTACTACTTTTACTACTTTTTAAAGGATCTGAATACTTCGTCCACCGCTTTACTTGTAACAGAGTATTTTTGCAAGGTGGTATTAGTACTTTTACTACTTTTTACTACTTTTAGTACTTTTTAAAGGATCTGAATACTTCGTCCACCGCTTTACGTGTAACAGAGTATTTTTGCAGGGTGGTATTAGTACTTTTACTACTTTTCACTACTTTTAGTACTTTTTAAAGGATCTGAATACTTCGTCCACCGCTTTACTTGTAACAGAGTATTTTTGCAAGGTGGTATTAGTACTTTTACTACTTTTTACTAATTTTACTACTTTTTAAAGGATCTGAATACTTCGTCCACTGCTTTACTTTTAATAGAGTATTTTTGCAAGGTGGTATTAGTACTTTTACTACTTTTACTACTTTTTAAAGGATCTGAATACTTCGTCCACTGCTTTACGTGTAACAGAGTATTTTTGCAAGGTGGTATTAGTACTTTTACTACTTTTCACTACTTTTAGTACTTTTTAAAGGATCTGAATACTTTGTCCACCGCTTTACTTGTAACAGAGTATTTTTGCAAGGTGGTATTAGTACATTTACTGCACCAAAGGATCTGAATACTTCGTTACTAATACTGCCAGTTGGTCCGTTCACTAATCTCTCTATGTGGAGTCTATCCCTCTCTGAACTTCTCCAGTTTGTGACACACGCTTGGCCAGGAGATGCACCCCGGTGACATCACTGTGACATCACTGTGTCATCACTGTGACATCACTGTGACATCACAAGCGTTGTTTCCCAGATCTTTTTCCACACGCAGGCGACTACGCTGACCTTGATGTGTGAAGCCGGCGGAGCGCCCTTTAAAGAAGACCGCTCGCTTCCCACAAGTCTCTAATCTAAAGGTCGGGACCCTTTCTGTGTTTATCACTCAGTCCTTGAGATAATAATCCCCAAAAACAGCGTCTCTCTCTCTCTCTCTGTCTCACGCCCCTCTGACCCTGTGATGTCACGCCGACATGTCACCGACACTCGGACCACGTTTAGTTTTTACCTTGAAGCACTTCTTGAACTTCTTGGAGACGAAGTAGAGGATTATGGGGTTGATGCAGGAGTTGATGGTTGCCATGTTGATGCTGAAGTAGTCGAGCACCAACAGGAAACTGCAAAGAGAAGAACAGAAAGAAAAGATTACATCAAAAACAACAACTAAAAAGAAAGGGAGAGGATGACAAAGTGGCGTCAAAATGAATGGGAGTCAATGGGATGCTAACGGCAGGTGATGGCTTTGTAGCATCAAAATGGAGCCACGCTTAGAGAGGCAAGGCAGCTTTATTTGTATATTTTGTACATTTCAGCATTAGGACAATTTAAAGTGCATCACACAAAAATAGTTAAAAAACAGTTAAACAGTTAAAAGACAAAAACAGATAAAACACATTTGGTTTTGATGCTAAAGGACTGTACAAAGTATGTTAAAGTGCTAATATTTTGCTGATTTTCCGGTTCATAATTGTATTTCGATGTTGTTCCAGAACAGGTTTATATGGTTAAATTTTCAGAAAACACCATATTGTGGTTGTTGTTGTACGGCACGTTGCTGCAGCTCCTCTTTTCACCCTGGGTGTTGAGCTTTCTGTTTTTGTTGGGAGTTGCACATCGTCAGTAAGGACTACTAGCCAGTCAGAAGCAGAGTATGAGGGCCCTGACAGTACCTAGGTAAGGACT
>NC_048425.1:1365494-1367929 GCF_013103735.1 Etheostoma cragini
GTGTGTGTTCGTGTGTGTGTGTGTGTGTGTGTGTGTGTGTGTCTCTGTGTATGTCTCTGTGTGTGTTCGTGTGTGTGTGTGTGTGTGTACCTGTTTCAGGTGTTCACTCAGTGCGACCCTCAGACTTCCTCTCTGGTGCCGCAGCATCTCGCGGGTCATCAGCCCGTAGAACACGGCGGAGCACGCCACCGGGACGCAGAAGTAGAACCCAAACAGCCACCAGTCCTTCGCGTCGCGGTAGAACTGGAAGTCAAAGAAAAACCAGATTAAAAACCCCAAAATACTTTAACTAAAACACACAAGATCAAACATATTAACACACAGTAGTGTGCAATGTAAAATTACAGAGTAACACAGTGGAATACACACACTGTTAGACGTTGCTGTGATTTCTATAGTTACTTCCCACAAAATGCCCAGTAAATCACCGTCATTTTCTTTTCTGGTTAATTACTGTGATAAACATTGCATTATGGGTAGAAACATTTAATTTACAGAGATTTACTGTACATTTTGAATTTGCGGTAAACTGCAACTGGAACTTGGAGAAACTGGAACTTGGAGGACGTTCGAGAGCAAAACTCAAGACTTTTTTATTATAGCTGTAAAAACATGAGAATCGATAACGGTCAACCCGACAAATCTACTTATTTCTTTTTCGGTTACAGCAGTGATCCAGAATGAAAGTCTGCAGAAATGCAGTGTAACGTATTTCTGCTTGGGGGTGCAGATGCGTTAATAAGAGGGTTTTTTTGGTTGAAATTTGGCTAAAATCTGCCGAGTTCTGCGTCTGCAGATGCCGTCTGTCCCTGTTCGTAAGTGTCAGACTCTTCACCGACCGCGGATCTAGAAAACAGCTTCACGTCTCTAGAAAGCATCTCTCGGGTTTCATACAGAGAAACACAGAGAAAGACAGACTCGAACGGTAGCACTTTAAAAAAAAAGTGGGAATGTGTAGCGTCAAAAATAGACACGAAAGGCAGCGCTAGATCGGCTTAATTAGTGTGAAGAAGAGTCCGAGGAGACGAAAGGTAACGTCTCTAAAAATAGAGTCGTGAAGGGTAGAGACACTGAGGATGATCACGAAAGGCAGCACTAGACTAGATTGGACTAACTAGTCTGAAGGTAGTTTATTTTTTTAGGATCCTTGTGTTTTATCTGTTTAACTGTTTTTCTGTAAAGCACTTTGACTTGCCTTGTTGCTAAAATGTGCTCTACAGATAAAGCTGCCTTGCCTCTGTAATTACATAAAAGGTCTCTAAAAGTGTCTTTATAAGAGGACAGATGTCTCTTTAGGACAGGAGGGTCAAACTCACAGTATCACATCGACACCTCGTTTACATTTAGGCGCTCCATTCCTTTAACTGTCTATGTTTTTGTCACTTTTTTCCAAAGTAGTTCGACATTTGTCACTTTTTGAATTTTTTTTTCTGATGTTATTGGTGCAGTTTTGGGCAGTTTTACATTTTTTTCGACAATTTTTTGGGGCATTTATAATTTGTATCCCTTTTTTTCAACAACAAAAAAAAAAAAATCTTTACATTATTGACGTTTTTTTTTAACTTTTCTGGCCTTTTTTTCTGATGTTTTTTAGCTTTTTTTCAACATTTCTAGCAATTCAAAATTTTTCAGACAATATTGGCAGCTTTATTTCAAAGTTTTTGGAACTTGTTGAAACAACAATGTTGTCATTTATTTATTATTATCTTTAACTTATCTTTACTCCTTTAGCCCCTAGCTTTTGCCTATCCTGCCTATCCGGCGTTTTGACAACGCAACGAGGGGTCTACAGACGCCAGGACCACTCACCGTCATGAAGGGCGTCTTGGCCTGCAGCATGCATGTCGTCATGGTGACGTTCCTGTAGTCGAAGCTGACCATGTTGAAGCCGATGGCCTCGGGCACGGCCAGCGTCAGGGACAGCAGCCAGATCGCCACGATCTCCATCGCCGTTACCGTGGGAACGCCGTTGCCCTGCACCCGGGACCAGGACGCCACCGCACGATACCTGGGCACACGGGTACGTTTTTAGTTACATACTGACACACAAACTCAAAGTAGTGACATGTAGGACACTGAATGAAACAGCTTCTAAAAACATGCAATAATGGTGTGAGCGAAGGGATAAAAAGTAGTAGTTTGTGAGAGTCTCGTCCCCCGAAAAACGCCCCCGTAGGTCATTTGTTGAAGCAGCAATTACGACTCTTTTCTTTTCAAGTTGAAAGAGTTAAAAAAAGTGTTTAAAAAGCATAAAAAAAGTGTGCAAAGCGTCAAAAGCATTTTAGAAAACGTTATAAAAGTGGGAAGAAAAATTGCAAAAAAGCCTTAACGTTGACAGCGTTAAAAAAACATCAAAAAAGTACAAATAGTCAAACACGTCACAAGTAGTGTGGAAGTAAGTGTGGAAAGCATCAAAAAAGTGTGGAAAAAAAGAT
>NC_048425.1:1368029-1369653 GCF_013103735.1 Etheostoma cragini
TTTGTATCCCATGATGCTGACTATGTCCACTTTTTTACTTCTTCCAGCATAGAACAACTCAAGACTCATCACAAAACATGCATGTCATCATATCCCTCCGCCAACCTGTTACTGAGTTACAGGCAGAGCACAACCTGTTAGACTCAAGAAACAGAATCCACTATAAAGCTGCAAATGATGGAAATATGTGACCTATTTAAGTAACCCTAAAAAAACCTCATATCACATTCTTCCCTTTCTTCAGATGAAATGTCCCCATTTCAAATAAATATGAGATTTATTGAAATGTGGACATTCTTCCCTTTCAGATAAAATGTCCCCATTTCATTAAACCCCATCTTCCATTCAGATAAAATGTCTTCATTTCAATAAATCTCTTCCATGAGTGAAGCTCGGTACCTTGTAGACGTTGATTGGCAGGTCGATGGCGACGTAGATCAGGTCTCCCAGCGCCAGGCTGGCTATCAGAGCGTTGGGTCCGTTCCTCATGCTTTTATTTTGGCAGATGATCCTCAGCAGGGTGGCGTTGCCAACGATCCCCACGGTGAATATGACGCAGGACAGCACCGTGTTGATGTACTTGAAGGCGGTTTTTATCGACGTGGCCTGCAGGCAGCGGGGGGGCAGCACCGGGCGCACGCGCACCGCCAGCGAGGAGTTGGAGGAGGACGGGTGCGAGCGGGGCTTCCCGTCGTGTTTGATGACTTGTTTGGATCTTCCTGTCTCCGGGGAGGACCAAGGCTTGATCCCGGCCTCTTGCTCCAGATGTGGCTCTCCGTCTGAGGTCTGGATGCGATCCGGTCCCAGAGGCCAGAAGCCTTGGAAGTCAGGCGGCGGCTCCGATGTCATCAGAGCTGAGAAGTTTCTGTGGCAACCGACCGGGCCGACCAACGCCAAGCACCAGGCGACCAGCAGCACGGTAGACATGGAGGGAAGTCTGGAACCCGCTTTGAGTCCAAAACCCTGTTCTGAGTCCGCTGGTCTGACTCCAGAAAACATCTGGACTCTTGAAAACAACTCAAACCCAATGCTAGAGACAACTTGGCGAAGCCGCCGTCTTTCCAGAATAATAATATAATAATAAATACCTGGACACTTGAACACTTGACTGATGATTTACTTTAAATGTCTTTTTGAAGCCAAAGGTTTTTATTATTGTTATTATTAATTGTTTTACTATAGTTACTTTTTCTCTCTATACTGGATTCTTCTTGCTGAAAACTGCTGGAGTCATCCCCAAAAGGATCAATAAAGAGCAGTCAAAGAACTCGTAGACCTTTATGGAAACCGGTTCAGGACCCGCTCTCACTCACTGAGGTCTCAACGTTGATTGGACCTGAATTTGGAAATTCGAGGCTCTGGAAAAGCAAAACGAAAACCAAAACAGATTAATTAGAAAGCTTTGCAACTTTGCAGAATGGTGAATGATCTATTTACTGAGCAGACAGAGCTCATGAAACGGCGTCTGTGTGACACGTCATTATTGGCGTGTTATCAAGACACATACTCGCTTTTTGGGGTGTTTAGCAACGTCGGTTGGCCTCCATTGGCTTCCATTACCTAGTGAGCAGTGTGAAAGGGGGATGATCTGCATAGGGAGGTTGGGCGGGGGGGCGGGGGGGGG
>NC_048425.1:1369821-1370418 GCF_013103735.1 Etheostoma cragini
TTTGTTTCCTAAACCCAACCCTTTGTTTCCTAAACCCAACCCTTTGTTTTCTAAACACAACCCTTTGTTTCCTGAACCCAACCCTTTGTTTCCTTAACCCCACCCTTTGTTTCCTAAACCAAACCCTTTGTTTCCTAAACCCAACCCTTTGTTTCCTAAACCCAACCCTTTGTTTCCTAAACCCAACCCTTTGTTTCCTAAATCCAACCCTTTGTTTCCTAAACCCAACCCTTTGTTTCCTGAACCCAACCATTTGTTTCCTAAACCCAACACTTTGTTTCCTAAACCCAACCCTTTGTTTCCTAAGTCCAACCCTTTGTTTCCTAAACCCAACCCATTGTTTCCTAAACCTAACCCTTTGTTTCCTAAACCTAACCATTTGTTTCCTAAACTCAATCATTTGTTTCCTAAACCCAACCCTTTGTTTCCTAAACACAACCCTTTGTTTCCTAAACCCAACCCTTTGTTTCCTAAGTCCAACCCTTTGTTTCCTAAACACAACCCTTTGTTTCCTAAACACAACCCTTTGTTTCCTAAACACAACCCTTTGTTTCCTAAACCCAACCCTTTGTTTCCTAAACCCAACCCTTTGTTTCC
>NC_048425.1:1370518-1372087 GCF_013103735.1 Etheostoma cragini
GGGAAGTTTGGGGTCCCCTGCTGGAGCTGCTGCCCCCGCGACCCGATACCGGATAAGCGGTCGAAGATGGATGGATAACACGATTATACAATCTGTCATTTGATGCATTTGAGATTTTTCCATCTTTTCTTGGCTTCTTTATGCACATTGATACACATTTTTTACCTGGGGTGCCCAAACTTTCGAACCCCCATCCCTCCCTCCCTCCCTCCCTCCCTTCCTCCCTCTAATCCTATCTAACTGCGTCCAGGAAGCAGAGGAGGGCTCGTGCTTCGACAGCTTCCTGGCCATGTGGGATTTCTCTGACATCAGAGCTGATGTCACGGAGCAGGTGCGCCACGCAGGTGAGCGTCACCCAGGTTACTGTGTTTGTTAAACTCTTAAAATAAAATTAGAAAGACAAATTCGAAATTTGTTTGTTTTTAGGCTTCCGGGGTTATTAAATAAGATTTAAGTTAAATGCAAATTGCAGTTCTAGTGGAGTACACGTATAAAAATGGCGTGAAATACTCAAGTAAAGTACAAATACCTCAAATGGACACAAACACTTTACTCGTATAAATGTACTTAGTTAAATTTCTCCGCTAAAATAAGGATTCACACTGCTTTAAATAATAATATGTAATAAAATAATAATAATATAATAATAACAACATGTGTTACCGGGTCAGGGCGGACGCTCTTGGGTCGGCCCAACAAGATGTACTTCGGCGCCGCGGCTCGGCCCGAACACAGCGAGCACACGGGCCTCCTCGCGGCCTCCTCCCAGGACCCCGTCGCCGTGGCAACCACATCCGTGCCCTCCTCCCCCTCCTCCAGCGGGCGGTACCAAGGCCTCGGCCACACCCCCGCCCCGCACTCCATCTCCGCCCCCGCGGGGTTCAGCTCCTCGTCCTGGGACCAGGACAGCGACGGGTCGCCCCCGGAGGCGAGAGACACCCAGTAACGGGATGACATCACAAGAGACCCCCAGTAACGGGATGACATCACAAGAGACACCCAGTAACGGGATGACATCCCAAGGGACACCCAGTAACGGGATGACATCACAAGAGACACCCAGTAACGGGATGACATCACAAGAGACACCCAGTAACGGGATGACATCACAAGAGACACCCAGTAACGGGATGACATCACAAGAGACACCCAGTAACGGGATGACATCACAAGAGACACCCAGTAACGGGATGACATCACAAGAGACACCCAGTAACGGGATGACATCACAAGGGACACCCAGTAACGGGATGACATCACAAGAGACACCCAGTAACGGGATGACATCACAAGAGACACCCAGTAACGGGATGACATCACAAGAGAGACCCAGTAACGGGATGACATCACAAGAGACACCCAGAGACTTCTCCTTCTTTACGTGCTTCACCCCCTTGTTTCGATGTGCTTCATTGCTACGGACAAAAGAACTGTTTGTATAACAATCCGAATAAAAACATAAACATGGACTCTCGTCTACAAGTTTTGGGAAAAAGACGCTAATTCTCGGGTGGATTTCATCAAAGGAAAGCGAGGGAGAGAGAGAGAGAGAGAGAGAGAGAGAGAGAG
>NC_048425.1:1372172-1380602 GCF_013103735.1 Etheostoma cragini
CGAGAGAGACAGAGAGAGAGCGAGAGAGAACGAGAGAGACCGAGAGAGAACGAGAGAGACAGAGAGAGAGAGAGAGAACGAGAGAGACAGAGAGAGAGCGAGAGAGAGAGACAAAGAGAACGAGAGAGAGAGAGACAGTGACAGAGAGTCTGCACTCTGTGATGTCTAAGCCAAGTTGGTTGTTATTTTTTTTAAATAATCTAAATGTTTGAAATCTGTATTTTGATATTTGTGTCGCCAGCTGTTGAAAGGAAGACATTTCTGATGTCTTCGTCAGAAGGAAAGCAGGTATTTATTGTTCTTGTGGTTTTACGCTCCCACGGTGCTGAAGTGCCCTTGAGCTCCATTTGTTCTAACTCATAATAAATGAGAGACGCACCTCCACCTAGTCCTGGGTCTTCCCCGAGGCCTCCTCCCAGCTGGACGTCCCTCCACCTAGTCCTCATACATATCTGACTCTACATGTAGTTTTGTGTGGCCTAGCCAGGCTAGCATTCTTAGCATTCTTAGAAATTGGGGAGAAATTATTCTATTATTATCATTATTATTATTATTATTATTCAGGATAGGTTTATTGGAAAACATCTAATTGTTAATATAATGTGGAGGGTCCTGGTCCTGGTGTTGCTATGCAGTTAACAGAAAAACATGAATCAGATCACTTTTTGATTTTTATTATAAAATAAAAAGGCCCTCGATACACACAACAACATAACTCACAATCAACAAGAATATGAAAATAAATAAATAAATAAATAGAAGAAACAATGGATTTAATTATTGCACTGGTACATTTATAAAATACTTGAGAGGTAGAGCGAACTTAAAGTATTTGGTGGTAAATATATTACCACAGAAGCAATTAACTCGATCGTCAACAGTAACGTAACCAACCACGTCATCAAAACCACTCGGGTTGAGATTGTAAACAACAAAGATGGCCGCCGCTGGAGAACTGAGATGTGTAGATTCAGCCGTCGCGTGTGTTACAGACGATATTGACAGCTTTTAAATATTTAAAAGGAGGAACAGAGAACCGCGATCAAGACTTTTGTCGTGCGGTTTTTGCCGTCCTTCCTACGGGATTCGGCGAAAGTTACAACATAAGTCACATACTCCGTTGCTCTGATTGGTTGCAGGTCTATACACTGCTCTGATTGGTTGCAGGTCTATACACTGCTCTGATTGGTTAGAGGTCTATCGAAGGAGGTCAGGCTAACCTTAACCCTCTAACCGTAGCTCCCATGGCGCCATTTTAATGCTACGAAGCCATCACGTGCCGTTAGCATCCCATTGACTTCCATTCATTTTGGCGCCACTTTGACAGCGAATAACTTCACATCCGAAGCGTTTAAAGACTCTATTTGTCCGTTGTTTATTTCTAAAGAAACACGACAATGTATAAAAGGCTCCGTTAGCTTGTAGCTCACGTTATGGCTCCGTAGCAGACGTTTTTGTAAAAATAGGCTAACGATTGCGTCATAACCACGCAACTTATAGTCGCATAGTCGACAAATCACCGTATTGTCAGGAGAAGCTCACAGACAGTTTGGACTTATATCAGCTGTTTAGGTTAAATTACTAATGTTAACTAGCATGTTTGTTAGCAGTAATTAGCCTGTGCCTATGTTAATTAACATGTTGGTTAGCAGTGATTAGCCTGTGCCTATATTAATTAGCATGTTAGTTAGCAGTGATTAGCCTGTTCCTATTTGATCTCCTAACATATACCTACGCTCTCCGTCTCTGCTGATTGGGAATGATTGAGATTTCTTTGACCCCCCCCCCCATTCTCTAGCCACTGTCACTATCTAATAAAAAAGCCCCCCCCCAAAAATCATTTGTTGTTTTGATTGTTTTTAAAGATATTTTGGCAGTTACGTGTTCTGTGAGATCTTTTTGAAAAACTTTTACTTTTGTTTAAGAAACAGTGAAATCTCTAAAATGAATAGCATCAATCACAAAATTGGCAACATTGGTCCTGTATACTACTTAAATATTGGATATATATGTATTTAAGATAGATCAGATTGACATTTTTATCTTTTTTTTTAAGTACAAAGAACGATGACCGTGGTCCCAGTGGTTCGAAGACTTTATAAACTTTGTCCTCAAGAAAACACGACTAATAATAAGCCTCCGCCATGCAAACCGTGGAATGTGTGTGATTACATATATCAGCTGTTACATGCATGTAAACAGTGCTGATACTATCATTATGATATCGTCCAGTAAACTAAAGCATGCGATGGGCGAGGGGCTGAAACCTAAAGTATGTGTAAAGTGTAAAAGATTAAAACCAACATGCTGGACTCTGGATTATAGTGGAGCTGAAAGTCTTAATTAGCTTTGTAGCAACTCAGCCGTTAGCGGCTGGAATGTAACGGACGTTCATTAATATCAAAAAGTTACTAAAGCACTAAAGCTTTAACGTCGTCTTTCCAGATTATTTAAATTTCAGGGATTGTTTCCATTTAACCCCCATGTTGTCCCCATGTTGTCCCCATGTTGTCCTCATGTTGTCCCCATGTTGTCCCCATGTTGTCCTCATGTTGTCCCCATGTTGTCCTCATGTTGTCCCCATGTTGTCCTCATGTTGTCCTCATGTTGTCCCCATGTTGTCCCCATGTTGTCCTCATGTTGTCCTCATGTTGTCCCCATGTTGTCCCCATGTTGTCCTCATGTTGTCCTCATGTTGTCCTATATCAATGTTCTTTTTAATTCCCCAAAATAACATGATTGATTCCACCCAACGCTCTTTGCCAAGTACAAATCTCTACTTTCATTAATTTTGGGTCTTATTCAATTTTATAGCATTTGTAAAACAAATGGAAGTGGTGTTGAAATAGTATTGAGTAAAAGTTGACATATTCCAGTCTGTGATTATCATCAACATCCATTCCTTTAATTGTAGTCTTAATAACTCCTAATTTCTGCTTTTCTAACTCAAACATTAGGGATATTTTCCTATAAATGAGGTTTATTGACCGTAAATGCCAAAAAAGAGCTGTAAAACTAAAAGTTAATAAGTTAGTGTCACGTAGTGTTAAACGTCAAAAAAGGGACAAAAAAAACGTTGATTAGAAGCGTCAAACTAAGTGTTGATTTTCTATTCTGACGGGAAGACGACACGAGGGTTAAACACGATCCATAGCCAGTTCCCATTTGGTCTCTGACAATATAATGTAAAATTAAAACATGATTCAAGGATTGAGAAATAAAAACCAACTGTCTGTCGCAGCTACTTTTCTACTTCTATAAAGTGCTTTTGCTTTAAGTGTTTTTACAACTGTAAAAAATAAATAAATAAATGGAAATAAAAACGTCCATTAACATCCATTCATTTTCAAGTGTGGTCGTTTGAGTAAGACGGACACATTGTGGCTCTTTCCCAAATCCGAAAGCCTACAGCCTACATACACAGTATATGGCCTTTAGAGGCTATTTTAGGCTAAAACACTGCAACTGTTTAGTTACAGTCAGCAGGTGATACAACCAACATACTAGACTCAACGTCTCTACTTTTGGGGGAGCAGTACTCAACAGCTCCAGCCACTGGAAGTACTATTTATGGGACGCTTCTAGTCTTAATATCATCAGACTAATGCTCAATCTTTTAAGTCTGGGGAGTCCGCTTTGTATTTTCTACTGCACAAGAGGCGGGACCAACGGGCATGGTTCAAATGCCTCTGTACGCAATTGGAGAGTCCTTCGACCAATCAGAGCAACGACAGCGGCATCAATCAATCAAGCCAGTTTGTGATTGTTCCCCGCAGATGTGCAACGGAAGCAGGACAGGAGAAATTAAAGTACATGTTTGCAGCCTGAGCTGCCGGGTGAAACCAAATCACCAGCAGACCGGACAGGTGAACCCAGTCCAGGACGCTTCTAGGAGTCTAGGAGATACCCCAGACCGGCAAAGCTGGCACCCCAGAACCTCTTCCTACCAGCAACACCACTACCATGTGGGGGTTTAGCTGCTGCACCCATCTGACACCCAACACGTCGACATGATCAGGATCTTCAACGAGAACAAGCTGCGTCAGACAGGAACCGGGACCCTGTAGATCTGACATTTTAAGCATCGTTCCCTAGTTGCAGCTTCACTTTTAGTTTGTCTTTCTTATCCTTTACGCACTTGTTTAATAGGCCATGCAATCATAAGCAATATATTGCACACGTATACTGTATTTATTCTGTTTCTCTTTTTTAGTTGACACTTGTTTCTTTCTTTTTTTCGAAGCTGATCTCGCTCAAATGTATATTGAGAATGTGCAGTTGAAGGGCATTAAAGTCTATTTTGCTGCAATAAGCGAAGTTGCTTTTTTTTTAAATGATGTATTAATGAATGAGTGCTTAAAATGTTTTACTTTAATGATTAGCGCTGCTGCTTGTATATGCTCCCATTCGCAGTAATGTCCTTACAGCTGATATATTGTAAGCCACGGGGTGAAAAGACTTCTCCGGAGGATGCACCGTTGTATCCTCAATTATAGCTCCTCCTCAATGCTCTATCCTCACTCCTCGATGTGCATTTTCGATGATGGAGGAGCTACAAACTTGTTCCTGTAGGTCAAGACAACGCTACTCTCATTGTCTTGACTACTTGACTAAGGCTTATTACACAGAACCACCTGAGAAGCAGTTACAGAAATCTGTTTGGGAAAGGGCGGGCACTTGTACATAAATACCTGGCAGGTGATTGGGTAAACCATCTGTCAATCACACTGTTGTTTTGAACTAACAGTCGCAGCCGTCACACACCTAACTCACGACACTAGCCGACCAGTTGCTCCTCACCGGAGCCGGGTGATATGTTTAGCTCGATGAGTTGGTGTTGGTTTTGGTTTTGAGGCTTTTGGTGGAGTAAACATCCACCCGCTCCAACCGCCAGGATCAGCAAGACGCCGGCAGCCAGACCCCCGATCAGCACGCTCAGAAAGACTCGACCATCTGGTGTGAAGAAAACAAAAACGGAGGCAAAACCTAGTACATATTCACCTGTAAACTCTGTAAACCATCAGTATATTTTGTTCATTGTACATATCTGTAAAAATTATATTTATAGTAATATCCACCGGTAAATTATATTCATAGGACAAATCTATCTGTAAAATTCTGTTTATAATAGTATTCATTTCTATATTTATCCAGTACATATCCATGTCCTGCACTTATGGGACCAGTGTAAATCCTGCACCGGCTGCTATTGCACGTCTGGTTAGACTCAAGCTGCATTTCGTTGCCCTGTACCTGTGTAATGACAATAAAGTTGAATCTAATCTAATCTAATAGCTACAGTTAGTGGAATACAACACACACACACATACACACACACACATCAGGCCCGTTTCACCCTGCCTGCGTGGCGTGAGCGTGTTGACCGTCCGGGGTTGATTTTGGCTCCCATGGTAACGGGTTAGAGCTTGTACACATCCTGCAGGACACGTTCGTCTCAGGGCCGGCTTGAGCTACGCATCCGACCGACGCCTGTTTTACACGAGACACGCAAGTGTGCTGGAAGCGTTTCCAGGCAACATACAATACAAAAAGATGTTTATGTGTCATTTTGACACAAATACATAAATAAATGACATGTTGTGTGAAGGTCTCTAGGTTTTGAAAGCAATGCAGACATAAATGTGAGAAAACAATTAAGAAATTTGATTTAAAAAATGTTGCACCTGTGAATACAGAAGGACATATTCTGCAGCCTATTTTGCCGTCAAAACCGCCAGATTGTCTTTGTTCAAATCAGTATATATTTATGTTTTATCAATGGGAAACATACATGTGTACAGACAAGGCCAGAGGCAGCAGTCAGACACGTGTCTGGTGTTTAAAGACAAACAGGGCAGATCCACCGGGCTTTGCGTCGCTTCTGTCGTGCTCCACTTTATTTGTATAGGTGACGTCAAGCGACTTCAACGCGCCCGCAAAGCGTCAAAAAGCTGGTCGATGCCCATTTTTATGCAAATGAATCCATTGAACGGGACGTGAGTATCCACTGGAAGTAGAGGTAAAATCTTTCAGACTGACCTCTGTCGATCTGATAGAGGAGACAGATTCTGCACGGCCTATTAAAAAATAAATCACTTTTTTCAACATTGTTTTCGCTTTTTCCGACATTTTACAATTTTTTTTTTTTTATGTTGTGGGTGCTTTTTAAATGTTTTTTTTTTTATATTTTTAACGTGGACATTTCCAGCTTATTTTAACCGGGTCAATTTGACCCAAGGACAACATGAGGGTTATGATGTTTTCAGAAACACGTTCCAGTGAACCATTTTCTTAAAATATGAGACTGCAGTCCGTCCGAGCCGCCATTATGGTCGGCTGTGAAATTCTCGAGCAGCCAGACCCACGTGACGCTTTCGTCCAATCAGGGGCGTGGAGCATCAACCATGGACGTATGACGTCGCGACACCACGCTTCAGTCGTGTCGCAAAAATCGATCGGCACCGATAGAAACCGCCACGTAACAGGCGGTGTGAAACGGGCCGAAGCATGACTCGGCGTCTGCTTACATGCACTAAGCATGACTCGGCGTCTGCTTACATGCACTAAGCATGACTCGGCGTCTGCTTGCATGCACTAAGCATGACTCAGCGTCTTCTTACATGCACAGCACTAACAGGGTTGGCTTGTTTCCTTCACCTTCAGCATCCGTCTCATCGGCTGGATCTGGAGTTTGGACGTCTCCGGGACGCGGCGTCGTTTCTACAGATCCTGCTTCTGAAAACACAAGATATGCAAACACTCCTAAAACATCATATGACAGCAGTCACATCCCAGTAGTGGTTGACAAAACGTTCCTTACATGTTTAAAGCCGTCTTATTAATATTATTATGACCTCACAGCCAAAGTGTTATGGTCAAATTGACCAATTTCCTATTTTTACAAGAAGAAAAATGCTCCAAGTTCCATGTTTTCTACCTTAAATCAGCGTCCTTTCCTTATTTCCTGAGATAAACATGTATTCCTGACTCAGAACATTATTCTGGATATGACACTTATGTTGTTTCCATAGTGGATTTTTAACATGAATTATAACCTTATGATAAAAAACTAACCCCACTTCCATGTTTAATAGTGTGCTAGTAGAGACTGATGCATTCTCTAAACATAGATGTTATCTCAGCTGTTGGAAATTGAGATAAAGACAATAATTATTAATAGATTATGAAGTAAAATGTTATTTCAGAATCGTTTTTAAAACCCCAAATAAGTCACGAGAGCGTCCCGAAGGTGGAGACAACACCAGGGTTAAACACATCCATACTAGACTTACAATATAGATATATTAGTATGTAGATATATTAGCATATGGATATACTAGTATATAGACATACCAGTATATAGATGCAAAGAAACCATACAGTCTTTCTACAATACTATCACTTTAAGTCCTTTTTGTATCCCTTTGACATTATTTATTTTAAATAATCTCTTGAAATTGCTCATGTTCTAGATGATTTATATTTCTACTACTACTACTACTACTACTACTATTTGTGCAACTGCAACCCAGAGTTTCTCTTCGGGGATAAATAAAGTATTTCTGATACTGACTCCCACTGTTGAATAAAGGGAAAAGGCCCCAAAAAATAATCTTAAAACAAGAAGAAGAAGAGAATAAGCTGTTCACATGACCCGTATTTGGCTTATTTGGATAATAGTGTTAGCGTGCATGTTAACATACACGGTGATGACATGTTTATTCTCCAACTTACCAACATTAAGCGTAATAACTGCAGCACTCCCCAGATGTGGGACTTTGCATCTGTACCGTCCTCGGTCAGACCGCCTCACGTCCCTGATCTTCAGAGAGATGTTTCCGTGTTTCAGGCCGTCGGGGAACATCTCCGTCCTCCCAGCGTAGGACGGGTTCTTCATGTCCTCCTCGTGGTGTTTGTCATGGTAACGGTGGACGTACCGGTAGTTGCTCTGTGGATCTGCAGGGTCCGGGGGGAGGTCAGCTCCTCCACGTCCAGCTGAGGCTCCACGTGACACGGCAGGATGACATCATCACCCAGAACAGCCACGATTGGCTGAGATGTCCCGACGACCCGAGGCCGATCTGGAACACAGAGGGACATGTTAGGATAGAGTATAAATAGGGTATCCACTTACTTAGTAAATCATTCCCAAACTTGTGTTATAAAATACATGAATCGTACTCGAGACCACCTTTTCAATTCAACTGGGGCATGATTCTCGGTCTTAGCCCTAGCCCTCGTTTCTGCAGAGCTGGTTCCAGACCAGGGGAATCGGGATAAAGATCTGCAGAGCTGGTTCCAGACCAGGGGACTTGGGATAAAGATCTGCAGAGCTGGTTCCAGACCAGGGGTCTCGGGATAAAGATCTGCAGAGCTGGTTCCAGACCAGGGGAATCGGGATAAAGATCTGCAGAGCGGGTTCCAGACAAG
>NC_048425.1:1380702-1382924 GCF_013103735.1 Etheostoma cragini
GTTCCAGACCAGGGGAATCGGGATAAAGATCTGCAGAGCGGGTTCCAGACCAGGGGAATCGGGATGCTACCTCTGACAGTGATGAATATTAAGTTTGGTGTTTTTGTTGAAGATAAGAAGGTAGACTTTGTTCTAAACAATTTGAGGCTTTTAGGAAAACATTTTATACATAGATGTAGATATTTTAAGACCAGACCCTCCCTGGTCCATTGGAAGAACGAGACCAACCTTCTGTACATGTCACTGAAACGGTTCAGGTTGGAAAAGCCCTTGATTTGGTTTATTCACTTGAAACTTTTAATTTGAGATAGCCCCTTTTGTTTATTTGTTTCTTTTGTCTCATTTCTTTTCTTCTGAAGGTAGATTTTCAATGTTTATGCTTCTATGTTCTGTTTATTTGCTCGACCCGAGGAAAAAGTTTATCTTTTGAAATTGGTTTTTGTTGTATTTAATGCCTTGTTTGTTTGTACATTTGTATCCTGAATAATAAAAAAATAAAAGAAAATAAATAAACCTACTATGGGCTGTCATTTGATGTTACCAGGAGTATCACTGGCTGTTCCCTCATTGGTCAGACAGTCAATATTCAATTAATCAACGTTCTTCTTAAAAAGGAACAATATGGTTGCAATCTGTTAGTCTCACCTCTTTTCCTCCTCTTTCCTAACCTCCTCTCTATATCTCATCTCTCTGCATCATTGTCTGTCTCACCCCAGTCTTTAAGAGGAAGGTAAAATGGAGAAAAGACAGCAACACACCACATCCTGTCAAGCCTGTCCTCACATTCTAAGTATGCATTCAATGTTTAGGTATCCAGTCTGAGTGCTATAAATAGTCTATCTACATTTTTTTTTTTTTTAAATGGTAATTCTGTCTCTGTGCCATTTCGAGAAGGGCAAGGGGGAACTCCCCTGTCAACAATTTCAAATGGTAAAGTCCTGAAAGTAGGGTGACCACCTGCTAATAAGCCCAAGGGGGACAAGGGGTAGGTTTCTGAGGGCCAATGGGGGACACTGCCTGGCGCATTACAATTTATTCACTTTAAATACATTATTATATAAAATGATAGGACTAACAGGAAATGTAGTTGCTCAACACCCCAGGAACAGTTTAAACTAAAGAGTCCTTCCAATCTTCCTTGTATCCACTTCTTCTCTTTTTAACTGATGGTGGGGGGGGGGGCTCAGACTGCGCAGACTCGGACTCTTCCTCCATTTTTCGAATTGGAAAGCGCGTTTCTAAAAGTCCCTTCCCAGGGTCAGATATGCACGTGCGTGCGCTGTCATGACAACAACGAATTGGAGGGATTTTAACTATTTGTCTGATTTAAAGTCATATTCTGTATATTCTGGCTTATAGTGACGTTTAGAAGTCAGAGAGACTAAATCCGTTCAGATCTCTGATCATCTCCAGTCTGTTGTTGATTAAAATCAGCATCAGGTCTCATGTAGAACATTCTGAGATCTACTCTGTCATAATTAAACAACTAGAGACCGGGTACCAGCTGATATGAGGGTCTGATTAGATTTTATTAAATCGGAATCACACCACAGTGTTTTTGTCACTTCCTGTCCAGCATGAAATCAGCAGGTTTTTTCTGAGCTTACCTTTAACGTCTGTCTGTCTGCTAAAATGCACACAAACCGTCCAGAGTGTAAAAGTGGAGCAAAGCACGAAGACATCGAAGAGAACCATGCCACTGCCCGATAGAAAGACACAAACCACCGGGGTTGGATATGGAAGAATTGGCCAAAATAATCTTTTAAGGCGAGGTACGGCAGATAAAAACATCTGTTTTTTCACAGGCCAGTGTTTAGATTCTGGGCTATTTGTCTCCAATAACATGTCTTCTTTCAGACTCGGGATGAAAAATAGTCCAAAATACACATTTAGGTCTTTATCTCACTACAGCTGGAGATCTAACTCATCCTGCTGCTCGGTCACTGTTGGCAGGTCACGTGACTCTCAGCTGTGGATTGCGTCAAAATAATCTTTGTGAGAGTTTAAAGGGGGCGTTAAGTCTCAATCTCATTGGCTGATTTGGTTTCGTCTGACAACGTGATGCGTTCAAAGTGACGTTGTTGTGTTTACTAAAAACAAAAAAGTGGAAACCTTTTTCTTTTCTTCCAAAAAGATTTACATCACCAGAATGTAGGCTACATTTACAAAAAAGTAAATACACCAAACCCCCAACTGCTAGGGGCGCCTTTCCATGGGCAGCC
>NC_048425.1:1383024-1388670 GCF_013103735.1 Etheostoma cragini
AATGGATTCTGCTGTCTATCGCTGTATAAATGAAATAAAATTGCCATTTGCCTAAAGTGTTTTTTTAACCGTAATAGCATCAAATCACAACATTGGACAGACATCCTCAAGATGGCAGCACAACACACATCCATACAAACCAGGGAATGTGTGTGTGTGTCTTACATGCATCAGCTGTTACATGCATGTAAACATTGCTGATTCTCTCATTAATATAACGTCCAGTAAACTGAAGCATGCGTCTTTACCGATGGTTTCAGTGATCCCCCATTTAACATGATCCATGGCGATTTCTTACAGTATATTTGTGTCAAATTGTCCTAAATTATAATGTAGAATAAAAATATAATTTGAGCATTGAGAAATAAAGTCAGTGTTGTCAAGTGTCAGTGTTCTAAAAAGTGCTTTTCTGTCAGTTTTAACAGCTGTGAAGACAATAAAACTAAATGTGTAATCATTTATAAAGTGCATTAGTTTGATCATCTTGGCTCTTTATGGGGAACAAGCTCCCCGTTGACGTCAGGACAGCAGCTAGTCCACACATCTACCTAAAACCACATATCTTCTGACTCTGGCTGAGAAGATGATGGTTATTAAATGTTTGGCACTTTGTAGTTTGGCTCATTTAAAGCTAAAGTTCTTCTAAGTGATTCCTGAGTTCATGGTGTAATGCACTTATTGGATCAAGTCACTAAATTAGACAATCACGCAATAAAACCAGCTGATTTTCTGTTTAAAAAATGCTTTATGGTTAATGTCACAACTGTGAAAAATCTGAAACAACTATATATTCATTTAGAAAGGAGAGTAATTTGAGCTAGGCAGACACTATGTGGACAAACTTATTTTTTGTGCATTAACGGCTAATTAGCATTAGCCTGCTGGCTAGGGGACAAAAGTGCAATATCCAGTAAAGTACTGATTATAATGCTAAAATACTGATTATAATGCCTGCAGGTTGTTCAGTGCGTTGGTGTTTTACAGGTGAAGCAGCCTGCAGCAACTTTCGATGCCAAAGTGTCTTAAAGCTTAATTCTATCTTATTTCCAGCAGGGGGCGACGTCACCAGCTCCAAAAACGGTCTATATTAATATCATAATGAGTTGGACTTTCAAGTCTTCTACAATACGGCATGACGTTCATTATGTAAATTATGGTTCCATTTATCTTAAAAGATGAAGGCTACGTGTCGACCTGTCAATCATACCAAAGGTTTAGCAATCAGTACATCAGTGAGAAATCAACGTGCTGGACACAGCCAGGACTGGGATTTCACACTCAACGTTATTGTTAGTCTATTACATCCGCCTTTGTTGTTTTGAAACAACAGTCACACACCTAAACTACGACCTGAACCAGAACCAGAACACAACCACAACCAATGGTTAGGATCCATTGGTTGTGGTTGTGTTCTGGTTCTGACACCTCTGATAAATTAATATAAACCTCTACCCATGATCACTGTGATGCAGGCAACCAGGATCAGTATGACGCAGGCATCCAGGATCACTACAAAGTAGGCAAACAGGACCGGTACCCTCAGGTGGCGACGACCACCTGATGTGAAGAAAAAAACAGATGGAAAAGCTTGTTACTGGAACACAACAGACACACAAACATAAGCATGATTCAGCGTCTTCTTAAAGGATCTTTCCTCTTCACAGAGTTGGTTCGTTTTCTCACCTTCGCCGGTCTCGGGGTTTGGACCTGGAGTTGAGGGATTACTGGGAGGCCGCGGCTTCTCCGTCGTTTCAACGTAGCGTGGTTCTGGAAAGACAAGATTTATAATAATTTACTCACAGAAGCTTTTGACACAACAATCCATCCATCCATCCATCCATTTATCTTCATCCTCTTATCCGGTATCGGGTCTAGTGGGCAGCAGCTCCAGCAGGGGACCCCAAACTTCCCTTTCCCGAGCCACATCAACCAGCCCCGACTGGGGGATCCCGAGGCGTTCCCAGGACTGGGTGGAGATCTAATCTCTCCACCCAGTCCTGGGTCTTCCCCGAGGCCTCATCCCAGCTGGACGTCCCTCCACCTAGTCCTGGGTCTTCCCCGAGGCCTCCTCCCAGCTGGACGTGCCTGGACCACCTCCCTAGGGGGGCCCCCAGGAGACATCCTCACCAGATGCCCGAACCACACGGCTGACTGAGCGTCTCACCTGATCTCTAATGGAGACGCCTGCCCCCCCTCCTGAGGACAACCTTTTCAGACGCTTGTACCCTTCAAGTTTTCATGTGGCCTTATTTTGACAAATGTGTATTTCCAACAATAACAGATTTTATTGATAAAACCAAAACTAACAAAGAACTCACCAACATTAAGCGTAATAACTGCAGCACTCCCCAGATGTGGGACTTGGCAGCTGTATAGTCCTCGGTCAGACCGCCTCACGTCCCTGATCTTCAGAGAGATGTTCCCGTGTTTCAGGCCGTCGGGGAACATCTCCGTCCTCCCAGCGTAGGACGGGTTCTTCATGTCCTCCTCGTGGTGTTTGTCATGGTAACGGTGGACGTACCGGTAGTTGCTCTGTGGATCTGCAGGGTCCGGCGGGACATCCGGTCTAAACCAGTCCACCTTCATCTCCTCCACGTCCAGCTGAGGCTCCACGTGACACGGCAGGATGACATCATCACCCTGAGCTGCCACGATTGGCTGAGATGCCCCAACGACCCGAGGCCGATCTGGAACACAGAGGGACATGTTATATGTACCATAGACTGTATATATATATATATTGATATATATATTGATATTATATATCATTATATTAATATTAACGGTCCATGGTTTATATCCTAGCTTTTAAACAGTAGCTGCTTTTCCTTATAAGCTGATCTAACAGCTGATTGGTTCATGTCTGGGATTTGAACCCATGTAGCGTCCACCACACTTAGTTTTGAAGACATTGTACTCTAGATTGTGTTTTATTGGTAAGCTAATTATGAGAACTGAATCTCTATTTCAGGCTACACATATTATTCTAACATTAACTAGCTGACTAGCAAAGGGAGCATGTTGTCACTAACTTTCAGAGGCTTAAATGCCAGAGAATCCATGACATGACATCCAGTTATTTATCTGACACTATATCCTGAATGTTAGGCTAGCTCTAACATGGGCTTAACCCTTGTGTTGTCTTTGGGTCAAATTGACTTGTTTTTCAAAATATCTACATCAGTAATAAGGGTTTCTAAATGACCAATATAACCCAAAAATAACATTTGATTGCTTTGCAAGTACAACAAAAGATAGAATCTCTACTTTGATTGATTTTTGGAGAAAAAAAAATTGCATTTGGAAGAATACAAATCTTTCAAAACCAGACTGAGCGTTGACATGGACCCTTCTGCAATTATCCTTCATTTAATATGAGTCTAAATAATTCATAACTCCTGCTTTTTTAACTTAAGAATTAGGTATCATTTCCTATACATGAGGTTTATTGACCAGGAATTTCAAAAATGTAGTAAATGTAAAACTGGTAATAAGTGTTAAGTTTGGTGTTAGTATTATTTATACATGGTAGTGAAAAGAAGCGTTAAACGTACAAAAAAAGAGTCAAAAGTCTCGATAAAAGAGAAGAAAACATCAGAAAAAGTGTACCTGGTCGAATGGAAGACAACACAAGGCACAAGGGGAAAGGTAGAGGTGACTTGTAACGTTGTGTCTGAAAGGGTTAACCAACCTCACCAACACCGTGGCATGTTGGGTCAGAGGTATGAATCTACCATGAATCAAATAAAAACCCCAAAACATGACGGTGAGCTCACTCACTTAAGGCTCGTGTTCGAGGCCGCTTGGCATCAGGAGAGGCTGCTGTTCTAAGACAGTTGTCAAATGACGGTGCTTCAAAACTCGCGGATATCTATTTTTAGAGATCTCTCTCTCTCTCTCTCTTTCTCTTTCTCTTTCTCTCTCTCTCTCTCTCTCTCTCTCTCTCTCTCTGTCTCCAGTGTGTACACTGGAAAGAACGAGGACGCGGACATGCGAGACACATTCCTACGTTTAAATAACATACAGAAACATCAGCTTGACACCTTCTTATGGAGCTGGGAACGAGCCCAAATAAGACCCTACACTTGAGTAACGAGCCCAAATAAGACCCTACACTTTAGTAACAAGCCCAAATAAGACCCTACACTTTAGTAACAAGCCCAAATAAGACACTACACTTTAGTAACAAGCCCAAATAAGACCCTACACTATAGTAACAAGCCCAAATAAGACCCTACACTTTAGTAACGAGCCCAAATAAGACACTACACTTTAGTAACAAGCCCAAATAAGACCCTACACTTTAGTAACGAGCCCAAATAAGACACTACACTTTAGTAACAAGCCCAAGGAAACGCGACCACCAATATTTGTAAGAGACTTTACAGAAAAACGAGACCAAATGATTTGCTTATGATAAGCGGACTTGGCACCCTGCCAGGGTCTGTGGTGTGCGCGCGCTGAGGTGATTAGGAACTTCTGCTTTCGGTTCCAGTTGGAGAGTTTTCTGCCTCTGATCTTTTCGGCTTTTTTAGCCTGTGGTTGATTTATAAAGAAGTCCAAGATGTGCTTCTGTGCCATGGCTAGCGACCTCCTGACCTGTTGACCCGTCCACTTTGACAACCTGACTCATTTCAAGAACTCACAGAAATCTGCTCTCAGAGACTGCTCCTCTTCTTTTAAACACCGAGGCGCATCTTCTCCTCCACTGGATGACAGCTCAATGTTGTCAGACTCTTAACTTTAAAAAAAAGTGTGTGACTTTGTTAGTTGTTGGTAAACACAACGAAACACATGTTCTTACCTTTACCGTCCGCCTGTGCTGCCGTGCCTAAAGGCACTAAGACCGTCCTGAGTGTAAAGGTGAAGAACAGCCCGGAGATACCGAATATAACCATGACATTCCCCGATAGAAAGACAGAAACCACCGTGATCAGCTCATCTGGTCCATAGATGTTGGCCGGGATGCTTTGCGGCACTGCAAGTCAAAACAACACGTTTTTAACTTTCTGGAGGCGGGATTTGTCCTTTCAGATGTTTGCCCCCCCCCCGCGCTCAAGTCTTGGAAACGCCTTCAGACTGAACAGAAAGTGAACAATAAAATGTTTATATAAAACGTCGTCATGTTGTGTCGATTGTGAACCGATCAGCTGTTGAATCAGCTGAGAGGACGGCGTTTCCCAGCATGCACTGGTTTTTTTTTTTTATTTAGATTTTTTTTTATTAACAAAGAACAGCTACAGAGCCAGTATGTATACATTCAAAGGTCAAAACCAGAGGTGCATATATATATATATATAATATAAATAAAAGAGTGTAGTGCAAATAAAATCAAATGTATCTCATGATTTATGATGAATTTATCAAACACGACTCCAGTCTTATTTGCCTCCTTGTTCCTAATGCCTCTCATGGTGTTGTTCTGGGGCAGTTCCTGAAAGAAATGTTCAGAGCTGGTTTGGAGTCCGCCCGTTTCTTCTTTCCCAATAACAAGATTAATTAAATAAAATAAACAACATCTTTATCCTTCTCATTGTCTTCAAAGCAAATCAGAATATCTTTATCTGTAAATTGCCCCCCCACTCTGACATCTCTCCATTAGTGCATGTATAGGTAGGCCTACTGACCGTGTGTGTAATTAAAGCA
>NC_048425.1:1388770-1388939 GCF_013103735.1 Etheostoma cragini
TCAAATTTCAGATATCTCTAATTAAAATTTATTTCAAGATATCTATATCTTGAAAATAGATATCTACTATTAAATTACGAATATCCCTAACTCCAGTTACAGATATCTACAACGTCATTTTGACTAGTAATAATTCCAGTTACAGATATCTACAACGTCATTTTGACTA
>NC_048425.1:1389215-1390506 GCF_013103735.1 Etheostoma cragini
ATCTACAACTCAGTTGCGAATATACGTAAATGACATAGTAGATATCTGCAACTGAATTGTAGATATCTGGAATGATAAACCACATACAAATTAATGGCAAACGTGATGTAATTTGTCCTAGGAAGAATGTCTTTGTGGATATCTGAAATTACAATTGTGGATAGGAAGAAAGTATTTGCGGATATCCGAAATGTTCTTTTTGACTAGGCAAAACTGAATTAAAGATATCTGCAACGCATATCCAGTCTAGCTTTTAAATGTCAAAATGGCATTGCCATAGGAGGCTCACTCGCCTACAGCACCCGCTCTCCACCGCAGCTTCGCCGCCACACACACAAGCACCGGCACGTTTTCACCGGAGGTTAGAGGTAAACACTTAGAATTAACACTCGGGGATGCTTTCTATTCGTATATCTAGATAAATGTACCAGTACTTATCTGAACTGACAACATGATCCCTGTCAATAGATCGAGAGAAAACGTTGACGTTCACTCGCTGCTATTCACTGACAGTAAAAATTAAAGTCACTGTATTCACTGCTGCGTTGCTAAATAAAGGAGATAAATGAAGGAGACTTCCCCAAAATCTTGACAATTTCCTCATCTGCCCTCTCACGTCTGTCAGGTTGGTAATTATTCGGCTGCTGGCCTTTCCTCCTCTTCCTCATCCCAGTCAGTCGCCATAGTTCTAGTGCCATGCTGAGAATTTGCTCCCTCGAGTGACGTCCTCGCCGAATTGACTCCATACTAAACATATAGGAACATCTGCCTCTGCACCACCAAAGTGAACATTACATATATGAATATACAAATGCATAAGACACGCATTAGACAGACAGAGACGGCATCTTGGGGGTTTGTCCCATCCCTGCTCGTTGATAACCTTACTACGATAGGAAAGATAAGTCGTTTGTGATTTAACATCATTTCGCTACATAGAGTCATTGATCCCAGGAGCCCGAATCTGGGAATGTCTTTCTAATTTTACCGAAGTCACTACTTTACTCATGCGCTTACCTTTACCGTCCGTCTGTAGACCTGCGGCCGGGCTGAAAGCCTCTAAGACCGTCCAGAGTGTAAAAGTGAAGCAAAGCCCGAAGACATCGATGTGACTCATGACGTGACAATGAAAATACTCAGTTAGGTCTTTATTTTACTACAGCTGGGGCTCATCCTGATGCTCCGGTACTGCAGTCTGCCCTGTGGGTACACCATCCGTACTGCCTACACGAAAACCTGGCTGTTTCCCTGCACTATTGGTACCACGCATGCGTCGGAACACTTGACGGCC
>NC_048425.1:1390606-1394541 GCF_013103735.1 Etheostoma cragini
CTTTTTACGACTGTAGTTGTACCTTAAGCACGCTGTCCATTTTAAGTCTTGCCTGGGTGCAGTAGTTGGATGTAAGCGCATGCGTTGTAGTAGAAAACTACAAAAACAGAAGTACAAAAGTTTCAATATAGATTCACAAACAATACATATATTTAATCATCTTCACATATTAATCGTACCTTATTCCGCTCTCCAAGGGCGCTAATCAAGTGTCTGTCCATTAGCTAGCATGCTTTCTAGCCTGACATCCTCACAGTTGGAGCTCTTAGAAATACCATGTACAAACATTAAAAGATTAATAAGGTAAATCGCAAGGTAAACCTTCTCTTAAAAGACTCAAATTGACAAATATGTAAACTACAAACATGTTAACAGGTTTTACCTTCGCTCCGGCGATGCGTGAGCACCACATGGACAAGAGTGGGTAACAGGAAGTGTAGCGTCAAACAAAATACAAGAAGAAGAACACAGCGCTTTCAAAATAAAAGCGGGCCAACCCACAAAATGACAATAAAACCACAATGTCTTAACATTAAAAAATATAATGTGTAAGACAATATCAGAGACATTTACACAAGGTAGGGCGGGACAGCTTCCGGCCTCAGGGCGCCGCCTTCAGGCTGAACTGGAAATTAGAAAAAAACACTGCGGGTGTGATTCGGATTTTAAAAAATATAATCAGACCCACATATCAGCTGGAGAGTAGATCTCATAATACTCTACATGAGGTTCTACATGAGATCTGTTGCTGATTTTAAATAACAACAGACTGGAGATGATCAGAGATCTGAACAGATTTAGTCTCTCTGACTTCTAAACGTCACTAACAGCCACAATGTACAGAATATGACTTTAAATCAGACAAATAGTTAAAATCCCTCCGATTTGTTGTCATGACAGCGCACGCACGTGCATACCAGACCCTGGGAAGGAACATTTAGAAACGCGCTTTCCAATTTGAAAGATGGAGAAAGAGCTTGAGTCTGCGCAGTCTGAGCCCCCCCCCCCCCCCACCATCAGTTAAAAAGAGAAGAAGTGGATACAAGGAAGATTGGAAGGACTCTTTAGTCTAAACTGTTCCTGGGGTGTTCAGCAGCTACAATTCCTGTTAGTCCTATCATTTTATATTATAACGTATTTAAAGTGAATCATTTGTAATGAAAAATAAAATTAAACAGCTAAAGTAAATCGTAAGTGGAAGTTAATCTGTCAATTATATTATAATTGTATGAATGTTCAAAATATTAATCTTTATATAGAAAAAATACACATTGGTTGGCCTATTCATGAGCTTACATCAGCAGTTACACATGTTCAGGGGCATAGGGCATTATTAATATACCACGCAAGGTGGTATGTGCTAGAAATGGATATGTGGATATGTACTATCAGAGTCTGCCCGTGGGGTGGAGGCACCGCTGCGCCAGGCAGTGTCCCACATTGTCCCTCAGAAACCTAACCCTAACTGTCCCCCCCTTGGGCTTATTAGCAGGTGGTCAACCTAGTGTGATGTTAATTAAAATCACCAGCTGATATGAGGGTCTGATTATATTTTATTAAATCGGAATCGCATCAGTGTTTCTGTGACTTCCTGTTCAGTCCGAAGGCATCAGGAACCGACTTCACAGCAGCTTTTTGTCACCGCCCCCCCCCAGCGGCTGCTGCGCAGTTCATCTCGAACGAGCCTATACTTTAACCCCTTGAGGGCCGTCAGATTCACTTGACACAGATAGTAAAACAGTTAAGTTTGACAACCTGACTCATTTCAAGAACAAATAGAAATCTGAACTCAGAGACTACTCCTCTTGTTTTAAACACCGAGGCGCATCTTCTCCACTAGATGACAGCTTAATGATGTCAGGCTCATTGCTTCGAAAAAAGGGTGTAACTTTGTTAGTTGTTGGAAAACACTAAGAAACACACATGTTCTTACCTTTACCGTCCGCCTCTCCTGCCGTGCCTAAAGGCACTAAGACCGTCCTGAGTGTAAAGGTGAAGAAAAGCCCGAAGATACCGAAGTGAACCATGAAATCACCCGATAGAAAGACACAGACCACCGGCAGAATAAACATCCAGTTTTTCACTGGCCAGTGTTGAGATTCTGGGCTATTTGTCTCCAATAACATGTCTTCTTTCAGACTCGGGATGAAAAAATGTCCAAAAAATACACATTTAGGTCTTTATCTTACTACAGCTGGTGATCTAACTCATCCTGCTGCTCCGTGGCTGCAGCCTGCACCGCTACACATGCTCCCATTTGACGGGAGCAGCCGGGGGAGCGTAGGGCGGGGACAGAAATCTGATCCCTGATGCCTTCAGGCAAAACAAGAAAGGACAGAAACACTGGTGTGATTCTGACTTAATAAAATCTAATCAGACCCACATATCAGCTGGTACCCGGTCTCTAGTTGTTTAATTATGACAGAGTAGATGTCAAAGTGTTCCACATGAGATCTGTTGCTGATTTAAATTAACAGACTGGAGATGATCAGAGATCTGAACATATTTATTTAATCGGCTGATTTTGTTTGGTCTGACCACGTGATTCGTTCAAAGTGACGTTTTTCTTTTCTTTTTAACAAAGATTTACATCGCCAGAATGTACATTTACAAAAAACTCAAAACCAGATGTGCAAATACAGAATAAAATGACTGCATATACCACTATAAGTAGACTGACCACTGTCATTACTGACCCTCTAATGCAGCACATCTTTGAACAGCATCAACAACTGGTGCATTTGGAGAGGACGTCACGTCATGTTGACGGTAGTTTATTTGAAGGGGAGGGGGGGCGTTGCTTAGACACCCAAAAGTTAAAAAAAGAAAACTATTGGACGATGACTATAAGACGTCCAGAGAAGATATTTGTCTCAATCCTTTAAAGTAAGTAACGCGTTATGCTCCTGTGTGTGTGTGTGTGTGTGTGTGTGTGTGTGTGTGTGTGTGTGTGTGTGTGAGGTCGGAGCAGCTGATCGCTGTTCTCTGTTAAGTGCGCATAACGGCTGAGACGCCATGTTATTAATGTTATTGCATGTTATTGTGTAATGTTATAGCCTGTCTGTCGTGCAGGAAGTGCGCAGCAGCTTTACCGTCTGTCTGCTACGAACTCTTTGTGTAAAACTTTGAGCTCATTAGAGTTAGAAACCTGGTCTAATTAATACAGGGACCGTTTTCAAAATTCACTAACTAATAAGAAATATGGACACGTAGACCTCCTGACTCTTGGTACTTTCCGTGTTTGTATGTAAACAATGAGCCGCTTTTACGCATGCTCCAACTGCCTGTTAACCCCCATGTTGTCCTCATGTTGTCCTCATGTTGTCCTATATCAATGTTCTTTTTAATTCCCCAAAATAACATGATTGATTCCACCCAACGCTCTTTGCCAAGTACACATCTCTACTTTCATTAATTTTGGGGCGTCTTATTCAATTTTATAGCATTGTAAAACAAATGGAAGTGTTTTGAAATAGTATTGAGTAAAAGTTGACATATTCCAGTCTGTGATTATCATCAACATCCATTCCTTTAATTTTAGTCTCAATAATTCCTAATTTCTGCTTTTCTAACTCAAACATTAGGTATAATTTCCCTATAAATGAGGTTTATTGACCATAAATTCCCAAAATAACTGTAAAACTAGTTAGTAAGTTAGTGTTACGCAGTGTTGAAAACGTCAAAAAAGTTACAAACGTTGAAAAAAGGGACAAAAACATAAGAAAACGTTAAAAACATTGATACAAGCGTTCAAAGGGTTAAACTGTGGCACACATATTAGTTATTTCCCGTTTTCTCCACCAGATGACACCAGCGGTCCATTAAAATCCAAAAGTTAATTTCAGGAAATGTTCTTTAGAAATTAAGAAAGAAATTAAAGCAATAACTCATGTTCTGGTGGGAATAAAAGTAACGGGGGGGGGGGGGGGGGGGGG
>NC_048425.1:1394586-1412353 GCF_013103735.1 Etheostoma cragini
GCTGTTAGTAAATCCCCTACAAACATTAAACATTTGTTTCTCCTAAATAATAAATAAATAAATAGGCTGTTCTGAGATGATTAAAACATGTTTTAATCATCTCAGAACAGAGATGATTACAAGTCTGTAAGAATTAAACAGAGAGGAAGTTCTGATATGATTGTTCAGGCTTTCTTTCTTGTTTATTTATGTATCATTATTATTATTATTATTATTTTTTTTTTTCAACATATAGGGTCCAGGGGACTCCAGGTGAAAAACAGCCTTTTGTCTTATTCTGGCATCTTAACTCATGTATAAGATTAGATTAGATTAGATTAGATTAGATTTTATTCATCCCACAGCGGGGAAATTCTCTTGTTACAGCAGCATTTTCTACAATAAAAACAAACAAACAAACAAGGCAAACAACAGGCAATCATGTGTTTTATAACTTTGCACCGTCTCCTTAAATGACGTGAAGCAGACAGACACAGACACCCTAACTGTCTTTATCAATGGTATCATTCATTAACACGAGGCAGGCGTCAGTTGACTCTTACTTCCTGTTTCCAACGGTCATTCAGGCTTGTTCCTACAACACTGTAGAAGGAGAGCAGTGGAGGCTGTGTGACAATCTTGTAAGTAGTAATTTATAATTTATATGTTGAACTTTACCATATTTAATCGCTGTGCATAGTGTGAGTGTTTCAGTGTGTTTGTCTGATATCGCTGTGCAGTTAACAGAACTAACACATTTCTCTGATCCCTCATTTATTTATTGGCTGAACGTTGTTTTTCACCCTCCTGTTGTCCTCGGGTCAGATTAACCCATTCACAAAAACTTTCTAAATCAGAACTATGACAAAAGACTGTAAAAAAAATTAGAAATGTTGGGAAAAAAAACTACAAAAAACATTATTATTATTTTTTAAGTGCTGAAAAAGCGAAAAATTGACAAAAAAACCATCAAAAAAATTTATTGGAAAAAGTGACTAAAAATTTAGTAAAAAGTTTAAAAAAAGTCAAGTGACCAAAAAATTGGAATAAAAGTGACAAAAAACATCTAGAAAAGTGGAGAAAAAGAACTGCAAAATGTGGAAATTTCAACCCAGAAAAACACAAAGTTGCAGGTTGATGGGAAGAAAACATGATGGTTAAAGAATTTGACTCCAGCTCACATTAAAACTAAAGTCCAGACATACAGAAGACAAACTATAATTCAGACATGAAGAAGAAGAAGAAGAAGAAGAAGAATCTGAAAACTGAATGAGGAGCAAAGTGACAAAAAGAGGATTCAGAAAAAAACTGATCACAAAGGAATGACTTTATCAGAAATAAAGCCAATAAACAAGAACGGGCCGTTCTCAAACCTTACAAACTTATAAGAAAACCCTCAGGGCTGTAGTCAAGACCACCTTATCGAGTCCAAGACCGAGTCCAAAGACCTTTGAGTCCGAAAATTGATTCCACCCAACGCTCTTTGCCAAGTAAAATCTCTACTTTCATTAATTTTGGGTCTTATTCAATTTTATAGCATTGTAAAACAAATGGAAGTGTTTTTTAAATAGTATTGAGTAAAAGTTGACATATTCCAGTCTGTGATTATCATCAACATCCATTCCTTTAATTTTAGTCTCAATAATTCCTAATTTCTGCTTTTTTAACTCAAACATTAGGTATAATTTCCTATAAATGAGGTTTATTGACCATAAATTCCAAAATAACTGCAGAACTAAAGTTATTAAGTCAGTGTTACGTTGTGTTGAAAATGTAAAAAAAAAGCGTCAAAAGTGTTGAAAAAAGGGACAAAAACGTAAGAAAAAGTTAAAAACATTGATAAAAAGCGTCAACATAAGTGATGATTTTCAACGTTGACGGGAAGACAACACAAGGGTTAACTAAACAAAATAGAGTGATAACACGCTGCAGTTTTTCCTTTACTGACATCTTGAAGGTTTTTTTCTTGCAGTAGTGTTTAAGCTGCAGCAGGAGACATGGCGGAGAAGAGGATGACGAGGAAGCGGTCCACGTCCTGGCCCTCTCCTTTAACGTCTGACACGCCCCCCCGCTCCAGCAGTGGGACCAGGTAACGAGCCCACCAGCCGGTCGTTAATAACCATATGATGTATTTATAGAGAGAAAAACACCCCGTAGAAAGTGTTGAAGTGCAGTAGGACCTGTCGTCCTACAAAATGCTTAAAAACATATATATTAGATAGATTAGACGTTCTATCTACGTTCTGCAACTTATTAATTATATTTACAATACTTTATATATACACAAGTACAAATATTTTCTCTCTTTTTAGGCCAAAGTCCAGCGCTCCTAGTGTTTCTCTGGGTGAACGATCCATGGGCGACCCGCTCTACTTTGGTGTAGATGAGCCAAAACGGTAATCCTAACATTTGTGCACTAATGAACACAGTTGTATGTCATAGATGTGTTTTTTGTTGCTGAATAAGTTAACAAAGTAAAAATATTTCTCTCTTTTTAGGTCCCACTCGAGTGAGGTCGCTGCTCCCAGTGTTGTCTCTTTTAAGAGTGAACGATCCATGGGCCAGCCGATCAACTTTGCTGTTAAAAAGAAACAAAGGTAATTTAATGTAATATATTCTGTAAAGAAAATATCTTGCATCTTAAAGCATATTAAGGTTAGTTACTTAAAGTTTCATAAAGAGATGAAACCCTTTCTGACGGCAGTGTTTAACCAAGTATCGCCCTGACTGACTGTTGATCCCCTACAGCAAGCTGACAGAGCCGTCCAGCTGTCCCATGTGTTTGGAGGTTGTGAAGGATCCAGAGCGTTTGACCTGTGGACATTGCCAATCATCATGCCAACAGTGTTTAGGCTCAGACGAACCCTGTGCAAAATGTGGAAATAAACTCAGAAAAGATCCCAGACACCAGAAAGATACTGAGGAAGACAAGAGTAAGTTTAAATACTTATATATTAAGGGTGTCACAATATCGATTTGAAATCAAGTTTTCAATTTCAAAATCAAAAGCAGAGTCAGCGATTCCTCGGGTATTTTTTTCTCTGTATCCACACCGTCTATGTCCGCATGTCCGAAGAAAACAAATAAGACTACACCGGCTACTAGTATGCAGCTAAAGACACAGGGTAACTTTAGCTTAGCGCTAGCTTGCAGCTGCTCTTTTCCAACTTCCATGACCACTGATAACGGTGAAACAGAACTGACAAATCTCCTTTCTTCCCTAAAGTCAACGTGTGAAAACACTGCATCTTCCCAGTTAGTGAGTTATGGAAACAACAAATCTAAAGCATGTGGGCTCCAACTGGACTCCATGTTGCATTCATGTGCACCTCGTTAAATTAATGATGCGTTTAATTTGATCCTTGAAAATCCAGAGAAACTTAAACTGCAAAGTACCCTTCCGCCACCTAGTGGGTCTTATTGAGGTGTCGCTCCTGCTGGAAAAGTTTTTTAAATCAAACATTTTAATCGAATCTTGGAATCGTAACACTCATATTTTCCACATACTACTACCACTATTACTACTACTTCAGCTAATGTAATATATTGATACTGTACTTCATCATCAGTTTATAATTTTGTTGTTTCAGAGGCCGGTCGTCTATTGAATGCAAAGAAGAATCTTAAAAAAGACACAGAGAATAAATTTACTTGGACGTCTGAAGGTTTTGGTGACCAAAAGAACGACCTGAACAGCATCTACACGACACTCTTCCTCAACCCTGGAGGGAGTGAAGGGACACATGAAGAACAATCCTTCAGACATTTCAAACGTACATTGGAAAAACAACTATCTACAGAAAAATGTATCCACATAAAGGACATCTTCAAACAGTCATCTGGACTAAAGAAACCACCCAGAACCGTCCTGACGAAGGGCGTTGCAGGAATAGGAAAATCATTTTCCGTGCAGAAATTCATTCTGAACTGGGCCAAGGAGGAAGCTAACCAGGACGTTGATTTTGTTTTCCATCTTGCTTTCCGCGAGCTGAATCTGAGTACAGAAAACAAAAGCTTGCTTGGGCTCCTGACAGAGTATCACCCTGCAATCCATGAACTGAAAGATCAAGAAGATTTCATCCAAGCCAGGGTCGTCGTGATCTTGGACGGCCTGGATGAAAGCAGACTTCCACTGGACTTTGAGAACAAGCCGGTAACATCTGTCAGTGAAGTAACATCTGTGGGTAATCTCCTAGCGAACCTCATCCAGGGAAACCTTCTTCCCGATGCTCGCCTCTGGATAACATCACGTCCAGCAGCAGCCAATCAGATCCCTGCAGAGTTTGTTGACATGGTGACAGAGATAAGAGGGTTCAGTGACCCACAAAAAGAAGAATACTTCAGGAGGAGATTCAGTCGTGATTTGGGCCTTGCTGACAGGATCATTTCACACATTCACTCTTCACAGAGTCTCGACGTCATGTGCCAGATCCCGATCTTCTGCTGGATTTCAGCCGTATTATTTGAGGAGATCTTTGGGGGAGGTGAGAAAGCTGAAACCCCCCAAACTCTCACAGAGATGATGGCACATTTCCTGTTTGCCCAGACAAAACGCAGAAGCAGAAAATATGGCGAGAAGACTGAGAAAAACCAAGAGAGACTTCTGAAGACACACAAGGATTTTCTTCTAAAACTCGGCAAGCTCGCATTTGTTCAGCTGCAGAAGAACAACCTCATCTTCTACAATGAAGACCTGGGAGACTGTGGCGTTGACACACAAGAGGCATCCATCTACTCTGGATTTTGCAGCGCAGTTCTTAGGGAAGAAGAAGTCTTTTCCCAGAAAAAGATCTTCTTCTTTGTGCACCTGACCATACAGGAGTTCTTTGCAGCTCTTTTTGTCTATGACTGTTTCACAAACCAGAATACAAAAGAGTTCGGCAACTTCCTCGACCTGAAGGACAAAGAACATACCTTACTTGATCTTCTGAAGATGACCGTTGACAAAGTGTTGGAGAAAAAGAACGGCCACCTGGACTTCTTCTTGCAATTCCTCCTTGGCCTCATGGTTGAACCCAACCGGAGAGTCCTTCAGGGTCTGCTGACATCGCTGGACCCAAGCCAAGATACAGACAAGAAGATCTTGACTCACCTCAAAGCCATCCGAAGAAAGGCCCTGTCTCCAGACAGCTGCATCAACCTCTTCCAGACCATGGTCGAGATGAGAGACCACAAAGTCAAAGATGAGATTCAGGAATATCTCAACCTGTCAGAGCGTTCAAAACCAGAGCTGAATCCACTGCACTGCTCTGCGCTGGCCTACACGCTGCAGGTATCAAAAGATGATCTGGATGTGTTGGACCTGAAGAGTTACAACACATCAGATGAAGGCCGAAGGAGGCTGATACCAGCTGTGAGGACCAGCAGAAAGGCCATGTAAGTTTACCTTCTATGTAACATGAAACATAAGCTTTTTGTACCTTTATCTTTATCACATTATAACCGTATTATCCACTCCTAGCCTGGCAGATTGCAACGTGACTGAAGAATGGGTCGAACATCTGGCTTTTGGTCTCAAGTTCCCCTACTCAGCTCTGAGAGATCTGGATCTGAGCAACAATGACCTTAAAGATTCAGGAGTAAAGCTGTTCTGTGTTGGACTTTCAAGTCTATGCTGCAGACTGAAGACACTGAGGTATTACCCTTAAAAAAGAACAATCTAGACATGTCCCTAATGAGTAAAAGTAAAATCATTGAAAAAGCGTTTTTTCAACAACTCAAACATTTCTTATCACTAAACAACCGTTTTGATACCTTTCAGTTGGATTTCTGACCACACCACAGCACTGAGACGGCTGTTGTCACAGTCTTTAATGACATCCACCTTAACACAGATATTGGTAAAACTGCAGTCTTAGTATTACTTGATCTCAGTGCTGCATTTGACACGGTCGACCACGACATATTAGTAGACCGATTGGACAACTGGGTTGGCATTTCTGGCTCAGTACTAAACTGGTTTGTACCTTACTTAAAGAATAGGGATTACTTTGTGTCAATAGGTAATTATACATGTGAGCATACAAATATTACGTGTGGAGTTCCCCAAGGCTCCATTCTGGGGCCTCTTCTGTTTAACATCTACATGCTTCCACAGGCTCAGATTATAGAAAACAACAAAATAAGTTACCATGGTTATGCGGACGACAGACAAATTTACATAAGCTTATTTCCAGGGGACTATGGTCCAATACAAAAACTGACTAAGTGCAACAAACAAATTAACAATAGCGGGCTGGTGGATTTCTGGGGTTGGACGTCTACATAGCAAAGTTCCTTCTTTGCACAGTCTCCTGCCTCAGTACTTCCATCATCAAAACTCCTTTTTCTCCACTCTGTAAACTACACCCTGTGTTTTCTCAGTCTGTCAGGTTGTCAGGTCACAGAGGAAGGCTGTGGTTATCTGGCCTCGGCTCTGAAGTCCAACCCTTCCCATCTGACAGAGCTGGACCTGAGCCACAACAATCCAGGAGAATCAGGAGAGAAGCTGCTCTCTGAGCTGAAGAACGATCCACAAAACAAGCTCACCGAACTCAAGTAAGTACAATACCAGACTATACCATATACCGTACTCCGTCTTAGTCTTGCTAACGTGATATCTAAGGAACTCCTGGGGGGTATTCAAATTACTTGGCCAGTTTTGTTGCAGTCAACATTGATCCACACATTTTTCACTCCTCCTTACTGTACACTCCACTCAACACTGATGGCAACACTTAGCACACCTCACGTTTTTTGAGAATAGTTATCTTGTTTATGAAATGTTCATTGGCACTTTAATCTGGTCACCCCGTTTGTCCCCTATTGATCGTCTGGTTTGTGACACTGCCACGTCATAATGCTCTACAAAAACTCTTCTCCAGACATTATTCAACACCATAATTTAGGAACAGAAGGGGAGACATTTGGTCTTTGGTATTTGATACAGAATTGGTTATTTATCTTATTTGGTTGGATACAGAATTGGTTACTTATCTTGGGTGCACACCTGGACATTTTGATGAAAAACTCTTGGTTAAATGCTTGTTCTTTATCTGATCCTGAATTTTCTTCACAGTGTTGGACATGGTGGAAGTCACCGGATGAAACGGGGATTCAAGAAATGTAAGTAGCAATGTAAATCCTGGACATTCGTTTCAATGAATTGGTGACTTTTTGCATTTGTAAAACGGGAATATTGACAATTCTTCCTGGAGGAAAGGCAACTTTTTCTAACTTTAGTGGTGCCCATCTATATAATTACAGTCTATGCTCCTGAAATAAAGGGTTTCTTTACTTCCAGATGCCTGTGTTCTCACTTTGGACCCCAACACAGCCCACAAGAACCTCCTCCTCTCTGACGGGAACAGAAAGGTGGCCTGGGTGAAGGATGAGCAGCCATATCCCCCTCATCCGGAAAGGTTTGATCTCTGCCAGCAGGTGCTGTGTGAACAGGGTCTAGATGAGCGCTGCTACTGGGAGGTCGAGGTGGTGGAGCCCTTCAACATCGGGTTAACGTACAAAAGCATTGGCAGGAAAGGGGATGTGAACGATTGCAAGCTAGGGCCCAACGACAAGTCTTGGTGTCTGATATTCTCTGATAAAGGTTGTTTTATTCAGCACAGCAGCGACAGAGTCAATGTTTCTTCCTTTTGCTCACGCTCCAGTCGGGTGGGGGTGTATCTGGATTGGCCGGCTGGCACTCTGTCCTTCTACAGAGTCTCCTCTGACAGTCGGACCCACCTCCATACCTTCAAAGAAACGTTCAACGAGCCCCTCTATGCCGCTGTTGGACTTCACACTCATTCCTCTGCATTATTTGTCGTCTAACTAAACTTTAACTGCAATCACACGAGCAACCAAAATATGTAGATTTCCACGTGGATGGTTGAGACCTGTCCCATACAACCAAGAGACTAGCGCTCTCCAACTGGTTGTTCAGCCCTGTATATCAGTGATCTTGCAACCATGGTGAAGATTCTCAGTGTTGCTGCTCTTTCCCCTACATCTGATCTTTATCAACACTATCGACAGTAACGCAGCTCAATGTAACCGTTAATAAACCTGCACCTTGCAACTAAACCTTATATCTAAAGGTACAAGCGGCTGAAATGGGTTTCCTAAAGAGGGGGGCTGGCGTCTCCCTTAGAGATCGGGTGGAATACCCAGGACTAGGTGGAGGGACGTCCAGCTGGGAGGAGGCTTTGGGGAAGACCCAGGACTAGGTGGAGGGACGTCCAGCTGGGAGGAGGCCTCGGGGAAGACCCAGGACTAGGTGGAGGGACGTCCAGCTGGGAGTAGGCCTCGGGGAAGACGCAGGACTAGGTGGAGGGACGTCCAGCTGGGAGTAGGCCTCGGGGAAGACGCAGGACTAGGGGAAGTTTGGGGTCCCCTACTGGAGCTTCTGCCCCAGCGACCCGATACCGGATAAGTGGACAAAGATGGATGATGGATGGATGGATGGAGATTAACTAACAAAACGATTGACTTTGACTCAGAACACCTCTGTTTGTTTCTCGTTTCCTACTTAGAGTCAATGTGTCTGTTTCTTTTAAACCTGATCAGTTATTCTTCTATACCTACCTTATACCTTATTATTCAAGTAGTTCTTCTTGTATACTTTTATGTATTTACTATTGGAGAAGTTGTCACACCAAATATATCTGTACAGTATAAATTGATGACTGTCCTCTCTAATCTCCTTATAGCGGTTTAATTTGGGATGCTACTAAAATACATTAAAATAAGTTACAGTACAACATGCCTTACAAAAATGAGAAAAACATGTCTGAAAACTGTTAATTTGCATTTCCTGAAGCTAACAAGGCTTTTTTCAAAGCTCAATACCAGCTCCAATCAGCAGTTATCGTTAGCATCAATAGGAACATACTGGTATCTGTTGATGAGATGAATTAGCTTCAGCAGCATCATGTGTTGTGTTTATATTGTGTGAATTTGAGAGTCCTGAATATTGTAGATTTGAGTTGTATTTGTCAAAGTTGTTTGTAGTTTGGAGGAGACTGTGTTTTTAGTCACGCTTGAAACATGTCTGGATGTCAACACGTTGTTTAAAGGATATTATATCTGTTTTTATTAGATTTGGGATATTTCAGATATGTTAAAACTTAAAACGACATGTCATATATGAAGTATTAAATCTGCAGGGTGCCCAAACCTTTGCAGACACCATTTCTTTGTTTTCTGTTATTTTGAAAATGTAAATGATGGAATCAAATTCTAACTTTTTGTAACATATTATACAAATATTTAATCTGTCATTTGATGCCTTTTGGTCTGTTGTGTCTGGATGTCTCAGGCAGCTGTTTAACAGAGACACATTAAGCAAAAAATATTAATCACATCACTTATTATATTCTTGCAATTGCATTTAACATTGAGTCCTATAAATTCAACTCATTTCCAATAAATGCAACATCTACTTACACATGCATGCAGTTCAGTTGTGTACTTTAGCAACACACTGCTTTGTACTGCCTGTGAAGGCTGCACATGTTGATTATTCTTGTCTTCCTCCACTAGATGTCACCATTATATTTAATTTATACTGTATATTTTCATAATTCCTTTGACTCAGCTTTCACTGTAATTTACTGACTCTTCTAGTTTGTTTCAGACATGTGAAGAGAGGTTTTGGTCAGCTCATCACTGGTGGAGGAAGTTACTCATGTTGTCCTCGGGTCAAATTGACCCGTTTTTCTATGTCAATGTTCTTTTTAATTCCTCAAAATAACTTGATTGATTCCACCCAACACTCATTGGCAAGTACAAATCTCTACTTTCATTCAATTTGGGGCCTGTTATTCAATTTTATAGCAAAAAATTAAGTGGTTTTGAACATACATTTCTTTATTTTGGTCTAAATAATTCCTAATTTCTGCTTTTCTAACTATTGAGATAAGGGGAAAATGTTTTTCATGGTCATAGGGAAGACAACACGAGGGTTAAAGACTTATTGTGTCGTGGTATATTGCACCGGCCAGCCACAACAACAGTGTTACAGTCATCTTTTGTGTCTCCTTTCTCAGAAATATGCAATAAACACAACTCCAAAACCTTTAACCTCAACTAAGAACACTAAAAACACGTTGAATAGCATTTATTTGTAACTACTGCTTGAAATACTGTTTTAATAAGCTACATGCAACAGACAGTTATTAGATTAGATTAGATGATACTTTATTCATCCCACAGCGGAGAAATTCCTTTGTTACAGCAGCATTCTCTACAATAAGAGCAAAAAACAAACACACAAACAAAAATAAGTAAACACACAACAAAAACAGGCAAACAACAGACAATGAGCAGAAGGTAGACTGCAGTAAAGTGGCGTCAATTAAAGGTTTTGTAAAGTAAAGTGCAGTTGCCATAGTACAAAAAAAACCAATATTGCAGCGTAAGTAAGTGACGTTAAAATTAAATTGAATAAGTAATTAAAGTAATAAAGCAAAAGTAGGTAACCATAATATAAGTTATATTCACCTGTGACCATAAATAATATTGAAAAGTAAGTACTTGTAATGGAAAAATATAAATACAGATAATAAAGATTAAAGAAGAGTGTGTGGAGTAGATGAAAAACAGGAACAGAATCAGTTATCAGGGTTGGTTTATGTGTACACAAACACAAAGGACTGCCCACCTTGTCATATTGGGGTGAATGGCCCACTGGTGGCAGACAGACAGTGAAGGGTGGGGCAGTCTGGCAGCTCCGCGTCCCAGCTGTCCTCCGCCCCCAGGCCCACCGAGGGAGGGTGGGGCTGCTTTTTCATCCATGTGTCACAATAAAAGCCTTCCCCTGACCACAAGAGATGAGACAAAGGTGCAGGTGAAAGATGATATCACGAAGGAAAGTTAACATTGTAAAGGTCAAAAATCAAGAAAGCAGTGTTTACTTTGAAAACCCAGGTGCCAACAAATACTAGCACTAATAAGTTGTTATATCTTGTTTTGTTTTGTTAACCCTTGTTAACGTTATTTGTTGTTCTATGCAGAGCTTTTCTAGTCTTAACAACTACTCAAGAGCTATTAAAGGAACCATTCACTGAGGCTGCCGTACAAGCCACCTGCTCACCAGATAAACACATTTACACTAATAACTCGGGGTTCAGTGCCTTGCCCAAGGACACACTGGCATGGGACTGCAGAGCCAGGGATTGAACCACCAACCCTCCAATTGGTGGGCAACCGCTCTATTACTGAGCCACAGCCGACCCTTGTGTTGTCTTCCTGTCAACCACTTTGGTCGTTTTTTTTTCCTACATTTTTGTTACTTTTATCAATGTTGTGGGTGCTTTTTGTGAAGTTTTTTGATATTTTTAATGTTTAATTTTTAAGTTTTCAGAACTTATTTCAGTGGGGTCAATTTGACCCAAGGTCAACATGAGGGTTAATCCATATAAAAAAAAGGCAAGTGTTAAAGGGAGTGAGTGTGTGTGTGTTTTACAGGGAATTAAGGTGCCAGACTATTTCTTGGCTGGTTCTCAGTCTTTATTCCAATCTCAGCTAATTGTCTTCTTCTTCAAGCTTTATGTTTATTGCATAATCATTACATTAGATTATAAATTGCTGTCTGTATCGTTGGTTATTTATGACACTAAAGCTTGATTAATACCAGATTTTTTTAAGGCCAATTTCACTATCAAAGTTTAAAAAGTCCCGACAACGATATATCGTCTCAACAGTCATTCCTAAAAGTAAATAAAAAATAAACTATTTTGATACTGATCCCTTATAACATTTCTGTTCTATAAATTCTTGTTTGTCATCAGTTAGATCAATATACTGTTATTAACACTTAAATAACTGTAAAAACGTAAAACTTCCTTTAAGCTTTTTTTTTCAATACTATCTGCCAAATTTTAATTAATTTAGGCTAGTAAATATGTTGTAGCCTAATTTGCAGGGTTATTAATGAGTTATTTAGTTTAACCTGCAGCAGAATGGACAATTTAACTAAATGACTGTCAGAGAGAGAGAGAGAGAGAGAGAGAGAGAGAGAGAGAGAGAGACAAAAGACAGAAGGAGTGGTAGAGTGAGTTAGACAATGACTGATAGAGAGAGAGAGAGAGAGAGAGGGAGGGAGGGAGGGACGCTGTCATCACGTACAGCCGCGGAGGAGAGGGGAGGGGAGGGGGAGTTTAGCCGGTCTCTCTTCCCTCTGCTGCAGCGTCCATGCTGCTGTCCGACGCTCGTCTCGGTGCATCCCGGTCCATCCCGGTCCTTCGCACCGGTGTAGCCTGCCTCCCCTGAGCCCGGGTAAGCAGACCGGCTTGGACCGGGTCCGCTCGGTCGTAGCGGTTCCGTCCGCCTGGATCCACCGGAACAGACCCCAACCATTGCACCCGAGGGGGAAGAGGAGAACGCATGCATAGCAACAATCCGGTTTAACGACATTATTGGTAGGTGCCTCCCTCTCCGTGTACGTGTGCGTGTTTGAATGGCGCTGTCAGCACAGCTAAACAGGGCATGGGCGGATAGATGGATAAAGTCTTCTTCTTTTATCTGATAAAGAAGAGAGAGACAATCGGCTCACACGGTTTTTATAATAATCTAATGCACGAGCTCATAATGTGTTGCAGGTGAATTTAATTTGACTGCAAATCAATGGGGATTTGTCACGCTGGCCTTGCAGGGAATTTAATTTCACAAAGCAAGGTGGTTACATTTTACTAATACAACCTCTTTTGCATGTTTGATTTATCTGGATCAATGTGCATGAAAAAGCTATGGAAAGCAGAGAAACTGCTCGAAATTAAAGGCAAACAAGTGTTCAGTGTTCTCTTTCTGCACCAGGAGGGGAATTTGAAGGCTGAATGTGCCGGTTGTTGCACATCAGATCTATCTTTTCAGTAATTTTCATCTCTTCTCCCCCCCCTCATTAGTGATGGATGGGTGTTGAGGACGCTGGAAGTGTGACTAGGACATACATGCACCCCCAAACCAACCGGATTACCAGGAATACAAACCATTGTGCCAGGTCGAAAGGGGGACTGCTGGGACTAAGCGGGCTTGTACCGGGTCTGCACAACAGTGGACTGGGTTTAGAGCCAGGTTGCTGAGGGGACCGCTGTGTCAGTGAGAAGGCAGGAAGGTCACTGTGAGGGCATGTTAAACAGAGAGTACCTGTGATTTCCACTTCCACTGACATGGATAGAGTCCGTCTAATGTCATCAAAGTGCCTTTAGCAAGAACTCGGATCTCTCTGGATTGATGCAGTCTTCTAGTGCAGAAATGACCTAAAAGTTAAATAAGGATTCCACAGGATTTACAAAAGCGGTATCTGATCTCCAGAAGGACAGCGGGGCTACATCTGCTACCTTTTTACTCTTATTACACCTGGGTTACAGGAACTTAAATTAAACTAAAGGTACAGCTACAAGGACCAGATACAGGTTTCATAAAAACACCTTTTTTGAGGGTCTACTTGTCTTCATTCTCTTTCAACAGGCCGACCGGACAAGTAGAAGTCTTTAGAAATCGGCATTTATTAGATTAAAGCTGAATTTTGACGACAAAAAACAGTTAATTGTTTGTAAAAAAGGTTTCTGGTTCCACAGTACTCTTCATGGGATTATAAAACATATCCTGGTACTAGAAGATTTAGCAGCTACTGGGTCTACAAGGGAGTCACCAAGCTCAAACTGAAGGTGTTACCGCTGTAACAAGCTAGAAACTGTTTTTATTTTTTTTAGAATATGACTTTTTTGTAGGAACCATCTCTGTTGAACGCTCCTGGACCAGTATTACCATGTCTTTGAGTAAGACCCTCGAGCTGGAGCACTTCGAGGAACGCGACAAGGTTCGCCGGGGCCGCTCCACCCGCACCAAGAGAGATGAGTCCAGCGCCGGTGGCGGGGGGTCCGGCCCCAGTTCCCGGGGCAGCAGCCTGGTTCCTAGCCCCGCCCACAGCGCCAACTGCAGCTACTACCGGACCCGGACCCTGCAGGCGCTCACCTCGGAGAAACGGGCCAAAAAGGTCCGCTTCTATCGCAATGGAGACCGGTACTTCAAGGGTCTGGTGTACGCCGTGTCCAGCGACCGGTTCCGGTCCCACGACGCGCTGCTGATGGAGCTGACGCGCTCGTTGGCGGACAACCTGCACCTGCCGCAGGGGGTGCGCACAATCTACACTTTAGATGGCAGCAAGAAGATCACCAGTATGGACGAGCTGGTGGAAGGTAGGAGATTCTCTTCAATTCAGTTTCAATTCAGTTTTATTTATAGTGTTAATTCATAACAACAGTTATCTCAAGACACTCTACAGATAGAGGTGGTCCAGACCAAACTCCAGAATTTACAAGGACCCAACAGGTCTAGTAGTTTTCTCCAGAGCAAGTAACAGTGCGACAGTGGCGAGGAAAAACTTCCTTTTAGGCAGAAACCTGGGACAGACCCAGACCCAGACCCAGGCTCTTGGTAGGCGGTGTCTGACGACCGGTTGGGGTTAGAATGAAGAGTGGCAATAACAGTCCCAAAAAACAGTAGTTTGTAGCAGTTCTTTGTAGTAGTTCATGGCGTAGCAGGGCACTGTGCAGCATTATAAGGCACAGCAGTACGTAGCAGTACGTAGCAGGACGTAACAGGATGTAGCAGGACGTAGCAGTACGTAGCAGGACGTAACAGGACGTAACAGGATGTAGCAGGACGTAGCAGGACGTAGCAGGACGTAGCAGGGCGTAGCAGGGCGTAGCAGGACGTAGCAGGGCGTAGCAGGACGTAGCAGGACGTAACAGGATGTAGCAGGACGTAGCAGTACGTAGCAGGACGTAACAGGATGTAGCAGGACGTAGCAGTACGTAGCAGGACGTAACAGGATGTAGCAGGACGTAACAGGATGTAGCAGGACGTAGCAGGGCGTAGCAGGACGTAGCAGGGCGTAGCAGGACGTAGCAGGACGTAACAGGATGTAGCAGGACATAACAGGATGTAGCAGGACGTAGCAAAACATGTAGCGGGACCACGGCGACAGCTGCAACCATGATTTTGGAGCCTCCCTGATCCGAGGAAACATGCTGGGGAAAAGATCATAAGGACTCCGGGGAATGACTCCCCAGAGCTGGGTTAGTAACTAGGTTAGTAACAAGCATTTCTGGGACATGGATGCACACAAATGGAAAGATAGAAAAATAGAGGAGAGAGGAGCTCAGTGTGTTGAAGGATGTCCCCCAGCTGTCTAAAACCATTACAGCATAACTAGGAGAGACAGGGTAAAGAGAGGAGCCTGGTCAGGCTAGAACTCTCCCCAACCGGATCGGGCTGTATCGCCCTGCCTCCCTTTAGTTTTATTATATTATTGATTATATGATAGACAGATCTGACAACTATGACGAGAAGCTTTACTCTCTTTAGGTTTCTATTAACTTACCTCTAGTCTATATCCTCGCAGTCCCACTTCCGGGATTACTCCGGTAGCAGGATGCATAGATTTTTTCCGCTTTCTTTGTATTAATATTTTAAACTCTAGTGGATTTCTGAGGACCATGGTTACCTCTGGACCTGTTTTGTATGAGACAAAAAAGCGTTTTCTGGCGTTTTGCTGCCTTCCAGACTTCTGCGTTGTCACTCTGCCAAAAACTGTCTCTCATAGGAATAAATGGACTAGTAGTCTACTTCCACTCATGGTAATAGTCCGGGCTACCTACCACTCTCCATCAATAAATCAATTAATCCTCTTTAAACCTCCTCACGGTCTCCTTCCTCTCTGGGTTTATGTTTCTCTGTGTACATCCACAGCTGGATATTTATAAAGGAATAAATACAAACCGGTAATCAATACAGAGACCATCAGGTACATATTTTTACTTTTTCCCCTTATGAGTGAGTTTTCAGGGATTTACTGAATAAATTAGGGCTACAAATAACGATAATTCATTTTCTGGATGAATGTATTAGTTGTTTGTTCTCTAAAATGTCAGAAAATTGTGATAAATATGGATCAGTGTTTCCCAAAAGCCCGAGACGACGCCCTCAAATGTCTCGTTTTGTCCACAATTCAAAAGATATCCAGTTTACTGTCACAGAGGAGAAGAGAAGAAACTAGAAGATTTTCATATTAAACAAGCTGGAACCAGATAAATTTGACATTTTCTTAAAATAATGTCTCAAACCAATTGTTTAAAATGTTTGACAACTAATCAATTCATCTCTGCAGCAACAAATCTTACATCCACCGTCCAATCAGAGTGCTTTTTGTCCCCTTACACACTCGTGTTTTAAAGAGGAAGTATGACATGATATGTTTTAGAAACAGACCAGCGGCTGAGTCACATCACTTATCATCAATATTGATGAGTGACTGGTTGTAATGTCCACTAATGAGCGTTGGAGACAGGAAGCCGTCCAGCCGGAGACGTACTAAGAGACAGATGCATCACTCCGAAGCACTTTGTGGAATTAATAAACTACAACAGAGCAGAGCGTGACATGGAGAGTGGGAAACTCGTCATTCACGACTTCTCTGAGCACTCGAGCTGCAAAAGAGGAAAAAAACTATAAACTATAAAGAAGCTTTCAGCCGAGTGTATCGCTGCTCTGATAAACCTCTATATGTCTATATCGGACTTCACGTCTTCGGAGTAAAGATAAGAACGATTGCCACGTCTATGGGATGTGAGCTGGGAAATATATCGATATTACATCAACATTCATATGAGGCTAGATGTCATCTTAAACTATAGATATCGTAATATCTGATATGATATGACACCAGTGTTCCTGGTTTTAAAGGCTGCGTTACAGTAAAGTGATCTAAGGATCTAAACTTAGCTGTTTTATTATTTTACCAACTTACTTCAAGTTATTGAGGATTATCTAACAAAACTCTCAATATTTTGTGAAAGCACCAGAAGTCAACGCAACAATATCCACATTCATGTATTTGGTTAAAAATATTGTGGTATTTGATTTTTTTTTATCATATTGCCCAGTTCTGGGTGTGTATATAACATTCCAACTTCCATAGAAATTGGGTCTAATTAACCTTGACAGCTGATATATTTAATATACAGTATATATATATATATATATATATATATATATATATATCTGTATATATACTGTATGTATATCCTCAAACGTCTCGTTTTGTCCACAACTCAAAGATATTCAGTTTACTGTCAAAGAGAGAAGAGAAGAAACTAGAAGATATTCACATTTAACAAGCTGGAACCAGATAAGGTTTACATTTTCTTAAAATAACTAACTAAAATAACAAACAAAAAAATTGAGTCATCTTTGCAGCTCTATCTACAGATATAGATGTTTTCGGTTAGTTTTCCCATCTTTCAGCAGGATCACAGTAAACTACTATCCCAATGTTCTTCATTCATCTTGGTGGAAGGGTGTAGCTCAGGGCCACGGAAGAACCAATTTAATTTGGGATCTAATTCACGGAAAAATATCTTTTACACTTTCGTCAACAGTGCGAGATGAGGGCACATGTGCTGCGTTCATGTGCTGTTGAAATAATGGGAACAATTAGTTCCTGTCCTATGTTTAGTGGTCACTAAGTCAGGTATTTGAATATGAAACCCTGCTGCTTTGAATAGCAAAGTGAAAGTAAAGCACATGGAGAGACAAGGGCACGCATGCACGTTTTAGGGATAAAAGAGAGAGAGAGGGAGAGAGAGGAAAGGTGAGCATATGAGGGTTACAGAGGCTGACAAGTAAGTGTTAGAAAAAAGGAGGAAAGATAGCGAGCTCTGCCGGCAGTTATGTAGAGAGAGAGAGAGAGAGAGAGAGAGAGAGAGAGAGAGAGAGAGAGAGAGAGAGAGAGAGAGAGAGAGAGAGA